>NC_069502.1:708261887-708400094 GCF_027579735.1 Bombina bombina
ATAAGAACAAGTCTAAGGGACGACAATTTTCGTTCCTTATGTTCTGACAAATCCCAATGACAACAATCCTCCTCCGAACCTTGGAAGCTGGCTCAGTCCTGGAATACATTTTAAGATTGGATATCAGAGCGCCAAACAACGTAGGCAGGGTCTATGGGCAGATAGTCAAATACCAAAGGTAACAATAGGTTGAAATAATATGATTTAATACATAAGATAAAAAAGTTGGTACATTTAAAATTATACAACAATTAGTCATGGATCCATGTTACACTTTTAAATATATATTGAAACACTTGGAACAATTTAAAAATGCTTGAAGAACAATTAATAACAACAACAATCAATCTAACAAATAATGTCTATCGCATAAAACTTAAATTCTAATATGTGAATGCTAGGAGCGCTTATGCACACTCTATTTATAAAAACAATGGGTTACAATGCACAGGTGGATAGATTCCAGGTTGCTTGAAACCGGTGGGTGTGAAATGTAAGTGGCTCCGAATTGGGGTTTTGCCTATGTGTTTATCCAAAATTATGTAAATCCTAACAGGTGGACAAAAAATGTTACAGGAATGTCTAGAAACTGAATTCAAAATATAAAACCTGAGGTTGTGCCTATGTGTTTATTCAAAAAGGGTGTAAATCCTAACAAGTGAAAAAATGTGAGAAAAATATTGCAGGGGTGTGTGAACCTTATTTTCAAAATAAACAATGAATTCAAAATAAAACAAAATACAAGTGAATTTTTGACAAATCAACTAATGCATACATAAAGCATAAATAGAACCAAATAAAAACAACAGCACAACTTTAACGTGTGTTCAAATGTGTTTCTGCTTGCAAACTGTGATGTGATGTGAACAAATATCTATTATAAACACTGAATAGTGGCAAAACTTTGTGATTGGATTGAAATTGAACACAGGCTCTAAATTGATACCCTAAAATTCGAATCTAAAGGGCTCAGAGTTGCTGAGCTAGATATAAGGGACTTGCTCAAAGAGCCTTGAGATGTTAATTAAAAGAGACCATATAACAACAGTGGTTTAAAAAATGGATGATATAACATAAAATGCTTAAAAGTCCAAATAAATGTTCAAATTGGATAATAAGAATCTTGCTATAGTCTATCTCAATATGGATCCCAACTGCTGATTATGTAGAAATCTTCTTGGGCGGTAGTTAACAAATAATTCCAACTTGCAATGTTGTCCCTTTCCTGCCAAAAAAGGAAAGGCAAACAATAGTGCAGACGGCTTCTTAATGTGATCACAATTAAAATACTCCTTACCAGTCAACCGGTTTCGGTCTTCACTGACCTTTCTCAAGACTCAATGTTTGGCGCTCTGATATCCAATCTTAAAATTGAATCCACCCTTGGCAACTAGGTGCCAATTTATTAGAGCTGGAGGTCTGTTGCATTATATAGATGGCGCTTAGTTATCACCTTTCCACACATTCAGTCATGGAATAAGTCCAAGCAGAATAAGAAGCCCGCCGAAAACAAATTGGCATGAAGGGGCGGCCCCCGATCCCGGATCGGATAGTGTAGGGGGCAGACTGTCTCTTTTTTTCAGATGCTTGGTTCATGGACGTACAGAATCCGTGGGCCCTGGAGGTCGTACTCAGGGATACAAGATAGGCTTCAAATCTCATCTGCCCAGGGGCAGATTCCTACTCTCAAACCTGTCTGCCAGACCAGAAAAGAGGGATGCCTTTCTACGGTGCGTTCGGGACCTATCGAAGAAAGAGGTTTGGGGTTTTATTCAAACCTTTTCGTGGTCCCAAAGAAGGCGGGAACTTTCCGCCCAATTCTGGACCTAAAGTGCTTAAACAAATTTCTCAGTGTCCCTTCCTTCAAGATGGAGACAATAAGGTCCATCCTTCCTTTTGTTCAGTAAGGCCAATTTCTTTCATGTAATTAGCAAGAGTCCATGAGCTAGTGACGTATGGGATATACATTCCTACCAGGAGGGGCAAAGTTTCCCAAACCTTAAAATGCCTATAAATACACCCCTCACCACACCCACAATTCAGTTTTACAAACTTTGCCTCCGATGGAGGTGGTGAAGTAAGTTTGTGCTAGATTCTACGTTGATATGCGCTCCGCAGCAAGTTGGAGCCCGGTTTTCCTCTCAGCGTGCAGTGAATGTCAGAGGGATGTGAGGAGAGTATTGCCTATTTGAATGCAGTGATCTCCTTCTAAGGGGTCTATTTCATAGGTTCTCTGTTATCGGTCGTAGAGATTCATCTCTTACCTCCCTTTTCAGATCGACGATATACTCTTATATATACCATTACCTCTGCTGATTCTCGTTTCAGTACTGGTTTGGCTATCTGCTATATGTAGATGAGTGTCCTGGGGTAAGTAAGTCTTATTTTCTGTGACACTCCTAGCTATGGTTGGGCACTTTGTTTATAAAGTTCTAAATATATGTATTCAAACATTTATTTGCCTTGACTCAGAATGTTCAACTTTCCTTATTTTTCAGACAGTCAGTTTCATATTTGGGATAATGCATTTTAATTTAACATTTTTTACCTTAAAATTTGACTTTTTCCCTGTGGGCTGTTAGGCTCGCGGGGGCTGAAAATGCTTCATTTTATTGCGTCATTCTTGGCGCGGACTTTTTTGGCGCAAAAATTCTATTTCGTTTCCGGCGTCATACGTGTCGCCGGAAGTTGCGTCATTCTTTGACGTTATTTTGCGCCAAAAATGTCGGCGTTCCGGATGTGGCGTCATTTTTGGCGCCAAAAAGCATTTAGGCGCCAAATAATGTGGGCGTCTTATTTGGCGCGAAAAAATATGGGCGTCACTTTTGTCTCCACATTATTTAAGTCTCATTTTTTATTGCTTCTGGTTGCTAGAAGCTTGTTCTTTGGCATTTTTTCCCATTCCTGAAACTGTCATTTAAGGAATTTGATCAATTTTGCTTTATATGTTGTTTTTTTCTTTTACATATTGCAAGATGTTCCACGTTGCAACTGAGTCAGAAGTTACTTCAGGAAAGTCACTGCACAGTGCTGGAGCTACCAAGCTAAGTGTATCTGCTATAAACTTTTGGTATCTGTTTCTCCAGCTGTTATTTGTATTGCATGTCATGTCAAACTTATTAATGCAGATAAAATTTCCTTTAGTACTGTTACATTACCTGTTGCTGTTCCGTCAACATCTAATTTTCAGAGTGTTCCTGATAACATAAGAGATTTTATTTTTTAAATCCATTAAGAAGGCTATGTCTGTTATTTCTCCTTCTAGTATACATAAAAGCCTTTTAAAACTTCTCTTTTTTCAGATGAATTTTTAAATGAACATCATCATTCTGATACTGATAATGGTTCTTCTGGTTCAGAGGTTTCTGTCTCAGAGGTTGATGCTGATAAATCTTTGTATTTGTTCAAGATGGAATTTATTCGTTCTTTGCTTAAAGAAGTGTTATTTGCATTAGAAATAGAGGATTCTGGTCCTCTTGATTCTAAATATAAACGTTTAAATAAGGTTTTTAAATCTCCTGTAGTTATTCCAGAAGTGTTTTATCTCCCTGATGCTATTTCTGAAGTAATTTCCAGGGAATGGAATAATTTGGGTAATTTATTTACTCCTTCTAGACGTTTAAGCAAATTATATCCTGTGCCATCTGACAGATTAGAGTTTTTTGAGACAAAAATCCCTAAGGTTATGGGGCTATCTCTACTCCTGCTAATGTACTACTATTCCTACGGCAGATAGTACTTCATTTAAGGATCCTTTAGATAGGAAAATTGAATCCTTTCTAAGAAAAGCTTACTTATGTTCAGGTAATCTTCTTAGACCTGCTATATTTTTAGCGGATGTTGCTGCAGCTTCAACTTTTTGATTAGAAGCTTTAGAGCAACAAGTAACAGATCATCATTTTATAGCATTATTATTATTCTATAACATGCTAATAATTTTATTGGTGATACCATCTTTTGATATCATTAGAGTTGATGTCAGGTATATGTCTCTAGCTATTTTAGCTAGAGAAGTTTTATGGATTAAACTTGGAATGCTGACATGTCTTCTAAGTCATCTTTGCTTTCCCTTTCTTTCCAGGGTAAATAATCATTTTAGTTCCTTTCCTTACAAGGAACAATAGCCTGATCCTTCATCCTCAGGAGCGGTATCAGTTTGGAAACTATTTCCAGTTTGGAATATATCCAAGCCTTATAGAAACCTATAGCCAGCTCCTAAGTACCTATGAAGGTGCGGCCCTTATTCCAGCTCAGCTGGTATGGGGCAGATTACGTTTTCTTCAAAGAAATTTGGATCAATTCCGTTCTTAATCTCTGGTTTCAGAAACATTGTTTCAGAAAGGTACAGAATTGGCTTCAAGTTAAGGCCTCCTGCTAAGAGATTCTTTTCTTTCCCGTGTCCCAGTTAACACAGCAAAGGCTCAGCATTTCTGTAATGTGTTTCAGATCTAGAGTTGGCTGGAGTATTTATGCCAGTTCCAGTTCTGGAACAGGGGCTGGGGTTTTATTTTATCTCTTCATTTGTACCAAAGAAGGTCAATTCCTTCAGACCAGTTCCGGATCTGTCATTATTGAATCGTTATGTTAGGATACCAACATTCAAGATGGTTACTGTAGGACTATCCTGCCTTTTGTTTAGCAAGGGCATTATATGTCTACAATAGATTTACAGGATGTGTATCTGCATATTCCGATTCATCCAGATCACTTTTAGTGTCTGAGATTCTCTTTTTAGACAAGCATTACCAGTTTTGTGGCTCTACCGTTTGGCCTAGCCTCAGTTCCAAGAATTTTTTTCAAAGGTTCTCGGTGCCCCTTTTTTCTGTAATCAGAGAATAGGGTTTTGGTATTTCCTTATTTGGACGATATCTTGGTACTTGCTCAGTCTTCTCATTTTCGAAGAATCTCATACGAATCGACTTGTGTTGTTTCTTCAATTTCATGGTTGGAGGATCAATTTACCATTCAGTTCATTGATTCCTCAGACAAGGGTAACCTTTTTAGGTTTCTAGATAAATTCAGTGTCTATGACTCTGTCCTTGTCAGACAAGAGAAGTTTAACATTGATATCAGCTTGTCAAAACCTTCAGTCACAATCATTCCCTTTGGTAGCCTTATGCATGGAAATGTTGGGTCTTAGGACTGCCGCATCAGATGCGATCTCCTTTGCTCGTTTTCACATGCGACCTCTTCAGCTCTGTATGCTGACCCAATGGTGCAGGGATTACTCAAAGATATCTCAATTAATATCTTTAAACCGATTTTACAACACTCTCTGACATGGTGGACAGATCACCATCGTTTAGTTCAGGGGGCTTCTTTGTTCTTCCGACCTGGACTATAATCTCAACAGATGCAAGTCTTACAGGTTGGGGAGCTGTGTGGGGGTATCTGACGGCACAAGGGGTTTGGGAATCTCAGGAGGTGAGATTTCCGATCAATATTTTGGAACTCCGTGCAATTTTCAGAGCTCTTCAGTCTTGGCCTCTTCTCAAGAGAGAGTTGTTCATTTGTTTTCAGATAGACAATGTCACAACTGTGGCATACATCAATCATCAAGGAGGGACTCACAGTCCTCTGGCTATGAAAGAAGTATCTCGAATTTTGGTTTGGGCGGAATCCAGCTCCTGTCTAATCTCTGCGGTTCATATCCCAGGTATGGACAGTTGGAAAGCAGATTATCTCAGTCGCCAAACGTTGCATCCGGGCGAATGGTCTCTTCACCCAGAGGTATTTCTTCAGATTGTTCAAATGTGGGAACTTCCAGAAATAGATCTGATGGCTTCTCATCTAAACAAGAAACTTCCCAGGTATCTGTCCAGATCCCGGGATCCTCAGGCGGAGGCAGTGGATGCATTATCACTTCCTTGGAAGTATCATCCTGCCTATATCTTTCCGCCTCTAGTTCTTCTTCCAAGAGTAATCTCCAAGATTCTGAAGGAATGCTCGTTTGTTCTGCTGGTAGCTCCGGCATGGCCTCACAGGTTTTGGTATGCGGATCTTGTCCGGATGGCCTCTTGCCAACCGTGGACTCTTCCGTTAAGACCAGACCTTTTGTCTCAAGGTCCTTTTTTCCATCAGGATCTGAAATCCTTAAATTTAAAGGTATGGAGATTGAACGCTTAATTCTTGGTCAAAGAGGTTTCTCTGACTCTGTGATTAATACTATGTTACAGGCTCGTAAATTTGTATCCAGAGAGATATATTATAGAGTCTGGAAGACTTATATTTCTTGGTGTCTTTCTCATCATTTTTCTTGGCATTCTTTTAGAATACCGAGAATATTACAGTTTCTTCAGGATGGTTTAGATAAGGGTTTGTCCGCAAGTTCCTTGAAAGGTCAAATCTCTGCTCTTTCTGTTCTTTTTCACAGACAGATTGCTATTCTTCCTGATATTCATTGTTTTGTACAAGCTTTGGTTCGTATAAAGCCTGTCATTAAGTCAATTTCTCCTCCTTGGAGTTTGAATTTGGTTCTGGGGGCTCTTCAAGCTCCTCCATTTGAACCTATGCATTCATTGGATATTAAATTACTTTCTTGGAAAGTTTTGTTCCTTTTGGCCATCTCTTTTGCCAGAAGAGTTTCTGAATTATCTGCTCTTTCTTGTGAGTCTCCTTTTCTGATTTTTCATCAGGATAAGGCGGTGTTGCGAACTTCTTTTGAATTTTTACCTAAGTTGTGAATTCCAACAACATTAGTAGAGACATTGTGGTTCCTTCATTATGTCTTAATCCTAAGAATTCTAAGGAGAAATCGTTGCATTCTTTGGATGTTATTAGAGCTTTGAAATATTATGTTGAAGCTACTAAGTCTTTCCGAAAGACTTCAAGTTTATTTGTTATCTTTTCCGGTTTTAGAAAGGCCAGAAAACTTCTGCCATTTCTTTGGCATCTTGGTTGAAATCTTTAATTCATCTTGCCTATGTTGAGTCGGGTAAGACTCCGCCTCATAGGATTACAGCTCATTCTACTAGGTCAGTTTCTACTTCCTGGGCGTTTAGGAATGAAGCTTCGGTTGATCAGATTTGCAAAGCGGCAACTTGGTCCTCTTTGCTTACTTTTACCAAATTCTACCATTTTGTTGTATTTTCTTCTTCTGAAGCAGTTTTTGGTAGAAAAGTACTTCAGGCAGCGTTTTCAGTTTGAATCTTCTGCTTATGTTTTTTCATTAAACTTTATTTTGGGTGTGGATTATTTTCAGCAGGAATTGGCTGTCTTTATTTTATCCCTCCCTCTCTAGTGACTCTTGTGTGGAAAGATCCACATCTTGGGTAGTCATTATCCCATACGTCACTAGCTCATGGACTCTTGCTAATTACATGAAAGAAAACATAATTTATGTAAGAACTTACCTGATAAATTCATTTCTTTCATATTAGCAAGAGTCCATGAGGCCCGCCCTTTTTTTGTGGTGGTTATGATTTTTTTTGTATAAAGCACAATTATTCCAATTCCTTATTTTATATGCTTTCGCACTTTTTTCTTATCACCCCACTTCTTGGCTATTCGTTAAACTGAATTGTGGGTGTGGTGAGGGGTGTATTTATAGGCATTTTAAGGTTTGGGAAACTTTGCCCCTCCTGGTAGGAATGTATATCCCATACGTCACTAGCTCATGGACTCTTGCTAATATGAAAGAAATGAATTTATCAGGTAAGTTCTTACATAAATTATGTTTTATGACCACTATAGATCTGAAGGACGCTTACCTTCATGTTCCAATCCACAGGGAACATTTTCAGTTCCTGAGGTTTGCATTCCTGGACCGGCACTTCCAGTTCATTGCCCTTCCGTTTGGCCTAGCTTCTGTTACAAGAATCCTTATGAAGGTTCTGGGGGCTCTTCTAGCCATTGCCAGAACTCAGGATATTACGGTAGCCCTATACTTTGACGATATTCTCGTGCAAGCACCTTCTTTTCATCTTACGGAAGAATACTCTGAGTCCCTTCTAATTCTTCTTCGGTCACATGGATGGAAGATAAACTTGGAAAAGAGTTCTCTTATCCCAAGTACCCGGGTGGCATTCCTGGGTACTATAATAGACTCCATATCCATGAGGATATTTCTAACAGACCAGAGACGTTGCAAGCTAACTTCGGCATGTCTTGCCCTCCGGACCTCCTTGAGTCCCTCTGTGGCTCAGTGTATGGAGGTGAATGGTGTCATGGTGTCCTGCATGAACATCATTCCTTTTGCCGGGTTCAGTCTCAGACCTTTACAACTGTGCATGCTGAGACAGTGGAATGGTGATCATTCTGATATGCCTCTACAGATAGTATTAGACAGCTGGTCGAGAGAATCGCTCTCTTGGTGGCTCTGTCCAGATCATCTGTCCAGAGGGACGTGCTTTTTAAGACCATCCTGGGAGATTGTGACTACGGACACAAGCCTATCTGGATGGGGAGCTGTTTGGGGTGCCAGGAAGGCACAGGGGTTGTGGACTCAGGAGTAGTCCTCCCTCCTGATCAATTTTGAAACTATGGCAATCTTCAATGTCTTGAAGGCTTGGCCACTTCTGGGTTCATCCCAGTTTATCAGATTCCAATCAGACAATATATCCTTGGTGGCTTGCATCAACCATCAGGGGGGAATGAGAAGTTCCTTGGCGATGAAGGAAGTATCTTAGATTCTGGAGTGGGTGGAGGCCCACAGCTGTTCGCTGTCAGCAAACCACATTCCGGTTGTGGACAACTGGGAGGCGAATTTTCTCAGCAGGCAATCCTTCCACCCAGGGGAATGGTCTCTCCATCCCAAGGTGTTTGCAGAGATATGCAGCAAGTGGGGGACGCCGGAGATAGATCTCATGGCGTCCTGCCTCAATACATAGCTACCCTGGTATAGGTTGATGCACTAGCAGTGCCCTGGAGATTCAAACTTATATGTCTTTTTCCTCCATTACCGCTTCTTCCTCGAGTGGTGGCCCGCATCAAGCAAGAGTGGGTATCAGTAATCCTGACGGGGTTCGCAGATCTAGTGGGGATGTCCTCATCTCCTCCATAGAAGTTACCTTTGTCGCAGGGACTTGCTGATACAAGGTCCATTTGTTCATCAAAATCTAGATTCTCTGAGGCTGACTGCGTGGAGATTGAACACTTAATCTTAGCCAAGAGAGGTTTCTCTGAGAGTGTCATTGATGCTCTTATTCAAGCTCGTAAACCAGTTACACAGCGTATCTACCACAAAGTGTGGAGAACCTACTTATTCTGGTGTGAAGAGCGTGGTTTTTCCTGGCACAGACTTAAGGTTGCCAGGATCTTATCTTTTCTCCAGGATGGACTGGAGAAGGCCTTTCTGTTAGTTCCCTGAAGGGACAGATTTCGTCCCTGTCGGTTTTATTACACAAGAGACTGGCTGAGCTTCCATACGTGCTGTCCTTTTGTTAAGGCTCCGATTAGGATCAGACCTTTGTTTAGATCTGGGGCTCCTCATTGGAGCCTAAATCTTGTTCTTCGTGTTTTGCAACAGGCTCAGTTTGAGCCTCTGCATTCCGTTGACATTAAATTGTTATCTTGTTATCTTTCTTTCATGTAATTAGCAAGAGTCCATGAGCTAGTGACGTATGGGATATACATTCCTACCAGGAGGGGCAAAGTTTCCCAAACCTCAAAATGCCTATAAATACACCCCTCACCACACCCACAAATCAGTTTTACAAACTTTGCCTCCTATGGAGGTGGTGAAGTAAGTTTGTGCTAGATTCTACGTTGATATGCGCTCCACAGCAGGTTGGAACCCGGTTTTCCTCTCAGCGTGCAGTGAATGTCAGAGGGATGTGAGGAGAGTATTGCCTATTTGAATTCAATGATCTCCTTCTACGGGGTCTATTTCATAGGTTCTCTGTTATCGGTCGTAGAGATTCATCTCTTACCTCCCTTTTCAGATCAACGATATACTCTTATTTATATACCATTACCTCTGCTGATTTTCGTTTCAGTACTGGTTTGGCTTTCTACAACATGTAGATGATTGTCCTGGGGTAAGTAAGTCTTATTTCTCCAACATAGGTGTGTCCGGTCCACGGCGTCATCCTTACTTGTGGGATATTCTCTTCCCCAACAGGAAATGGCAAAGAGCCCAGCAAAGCTGGTCACATGATCCCTCCTAGGCTCCGCCTACCCCAGTCATTCTCTTTGCCGTTGTACAGGCAACATCTCCACGGAGATGGCTTAGAGTTTTTTAGTGTTTAACTGTAGTTTTTATTATTCAATCAAGAGTTTGTTATTTTGAAATAGTGCTGGTATGTACTATTTACTCAGAAACAGAAAAGAGATGAAGATTTCTGTTTGTATGAGGAAAATGATTTTAGCAACCGTAACTAAAATCCATGGCTGTTCCACACAGGACTGTTGAGAGCAATTAACTTCAGTTGGGGGAACAGTGTGCAGTCTCTTGCTGCTTGAGGTATGACACATTCTAACAAGACGATGTAATGCTGGAAGCTGTCATTTTCCCTATGGGATCCGGTAAGCCATGTTTATTACGATCGTAAATAAGGGCTTCACAAGGGCTTATTAAGACTGTAGACTTTTTCTGGGCTAAATCGATTCATTATTAACACATATTTAGCCTTGAGGAATCATTTTATCTGGGTATTTTGATATAATAATATCGGCAGGCACTGTATTAGACACCTTATTCCTTAGGGGCTTTCCCAAAGCATAAGCAGAGCCTCATTTTCGCGCCGGTGTGGCGCACTTGTTTTTGAGAGGCATGGCATGCAGTCGCATGTGAGAGGAGCTCTGATACTTAGAAAAGACTTTCTGAAGGCGTCATTTGGTATCGTATTCCCCTTTGGGCTTGGTTGGGTCTCAGCAAAGCAGATACCAGGGACTGTAAAGGGGTTAAAGTTTAAAACGGCTCCGGTTCCGTTATTTTAAGGGTTAAAGCTTCCAAATTTGGTGTGCAATACTTTTAAGGCTTTAAGACACTGTGGTGAAAATTTGATAAATTTTGAACAATTCCTTCATGTTTTTTCGCAATTGCAGTAATAAAGTGTGTTCAGTTTAAAATTTAAAGTGACAGTAACGGTTTTATTTTAAAACGTTTTTGTACTTTGTTATCAAGTTTATGCCTGTTTAACATGTCTGAACTACCAGATAGACTGTGTTCTGAATGTGGGGAAGTCAGAATTCCTATTCATTTAAATAAATGTGATTTATGTGATAATGACAATGATGCCCAAGATGATTCCTCAAGTGAGGGGAGTAAGCATGGTACTGCATCATTCCCTCCTTCGTCTACACGAGTCTTGCCCACTCAGGAGGCCCCTAGTACATCTAGCGCGCCGATACTCCTTACTATGCAACAATTAACGGCTGTAATGGATAATTCTGTCAAAAACATTTTAGCCAAAATAAACACTTGTCAGCGTAAGCGCGGCTGCTCTGTTTTAGATACTGAAGAGCATGACGACGCTGATATTAATATCTCTGAAGGGCCCCTAACCCAGTCTGATGGGGCCAGGGAGGTTTTGTCTGAGGGAGAAATTACTGATTCAGGGAACATTTCTCAACAGGCTGAACCTGATGTGATTGCATTTAAATTTAAGTTGGAACATCTCCGCATTCTGCTTAAGGAGGTATTATCCACTCTGGATGATTGTGACAAGTTGGTCATCCCAGAGAAACTATGTAAAATGGACAAGTTCCTAGAGGTGCCGGGGCTCCCAGAAGCTTTTCCTATACCCAAGCGGGTGGCGGACATTGTTAATAAAGAATGGGAGAGGCCAGGTATTCCTTTCGTCCCTCCCCCCATATTTAAGAAATTGTTTCCTATGGTCGACCCCAGAAAGGACTTATGGCAGACAGTCCCCAAGGTCGAGGGAGCGGTTTCCACTTTAAACAAACGCACCACTATACCCATAGAGGATAGTTGTGCTTTCAAAGATCCTATGGATAAAAAATTAGAAGGTTTGCTTAAAAAGATGTTTGTTCAGCAGGGTTACCTTCTACAACCAATTTCATGCATTGTCCCTGTCGCTACAGCCGCATGTTTCTGGTTCGATGAGCTGATAAAGGCGGTCGATAGTGATTCTCCTCCTTATGAGGAGATTATGGACAGAATCAATGCTCTCAAATTGGCTAATTCTTTCACCCTCGACGCCACTTTGCAATTGGCTAGGTTAGCGGCTAAGAATTCTGGGTTTGCTATTGTGGCGCGCAGAGCGCTTTGGTTGAAATCTTGGTCGGCTGATGCGTCTTCCAAGAACAAGCTACTTAACATTCCTTTCAAGGGGAAAACGCTGTTTGGCCCTGACTTGAAAGAGATTATCTCTGATATCACTGGGGGTAAGGGCCACGCCCTTCCTCAGGATCGGCCTTTCAAGGCAAAAAATAAACCTAATTTTCGTCCCTTTCGTAGAAACGGACCAGCCCAAGGTGCTACGTCCTCTAAGCAAGAGGGTAATACTTCTCAAGCCAAGCCAGCTTGGAGACCAATGCAAGGCTGGAACAAAGGAAAGCAGGCCAAGAAACCTGCCACTGCTACCAAGACTGCATGAAATGTTGGCCCCCGATCCGGGACCGGATCTGGTGGGGGGCAGACTCTCTCTCTTCGCTCAGGCTTGGGCAAGAGATGTTCTGGATCCTTGGGCGCTAGAAATAGTCTCCCAAGGTTATCTTCTGGAATTCAAGGGACTTCCCCCAAGGGGGAGGTTCCACAGGTCTCAGTTGTCTTCAGACCACATAAAAAGACAGGCATTCTTACATTGTGTAGAAGACCTGTTAAAAATGGGAGTGATTCATCCTGTTCCATTAAGAGAACAAGGGATGGGGTTCTACTCCAATCTGTTCATAGTTCCCAAAAAAGAGGGAACGTTCAGACCAATCTTAGATCTCAAGATCTTAAACAAGTTTCTCAAGGTTCCATCGTTCAAGATGGAAACCATTCGAACTATTCTTCCTTCCATCCAGGAAGGTCAATTCATGACCACGGTGGATTTAAAGGATGCGTATCTACATATTCCTATCCACAAGGAACATCATCGGTTCCTAAGGTTCGCATTCCTGGACAAACATTACCAGTTCGTGGCGCTTCCTTTCGGATTAGCCACTGCTCCAAGGATTTTCACAAAGGTACTAGGGTCCCTTCTAGCTGTGCTAAGACCAAGGGGCATTGCTGTAGTACCTTACTTGGACGACATTCTGATTCAAGCGTCGTCCCTTCCTCAAGCAAAGGCTCACACGGACATCGTCCTGGCCTTTCTCAGATCTCACGGATGGAAAGTGAACGTGGAAAAGAGTTCTCTATCCCCGTCAACAAGGGTTCCCTTCTTGGGAACAATTATAGACTCCTTAGAAATGAGGATTTTTCTAACAGAGGCCAGAAAAACAAAACTTCTAGACTCTTGTCGGATACTTCATTCCGTTCCTCTTCCTTCCATAGCTCAGTGCATGGAAGTGATCGGGTTGATGGTAGCGGCAATGGACATAGTTCCTTTTGCGCGCATTCATCTAAGACCATTACAACTGTGCATGCTCAGTCAGTGGAATGGGGACTATACAGACTTGTCTCCGAAGATAAAAGTAAATCAGAGGACCAGAGACTCACTCCGTTGGTGGCTGTCCCTGGACAACCTGTCACAAGGGATGACATTCCGCAGACCAGAGTGGGTCATTGTCACGACCGACGCCAGTCTGATGGGCTGGGGCGCGGTCTGGGGATCCCTGAAAGCTCAGGGTCTTTGGTCTCGGGAAGAATCTCTTCTACCAATAAATATTCTGGAACTGAGAGCGATATTCAATGCTCTCAAGGCTTGGCCTCAGCTAGCGAGGGCCAAGTTCATACGGTTTCAATCAGACAACATGACAACTGTTGCGTACATCAACCATCAGGGGGGAACAAGGAGTTCCCTAGCGATGGAAGAAGTGACCAAAATCATTCTATGGGCGGAGTCTCACTCCTGCCACCTGTCTGCTATCCACATCCCAGGAGTGGAAAATTGGGAAGCGGATTTTCTGAGTCGTCAGACATTGCATCCGGGGGAGTGGGAACTCCATCCGGAAATCTTTGCCCAAGTCACTCAGCTGTGGGGCATTCCAGACATGGATCTGATGGCCTCTCGTCAGAACTTCAAAGTTCCTTGCTACGGGTCCAGATCCAGGGATCCCAAGGCGGCTCTAGTGGATGCACTAGTAGCACCTTGGACCTTCAAACTAGCTTATGTGTTCCCGCCCTTTCCTCTCATCCCCAGGCTGGTAGCCAGGATCAATCAGGAGAGGGCGTCGGTGATCTTGATAGCTCCTGCGTGGCCACGCAGGACTTGGTATGCAGATCTGGTGAATATGTCATCGGCTCCACCTTGGAAGCTACCTTTGAGACGAGACCTTCTTGTTCAGGGTCCGTTCGATCATCCGAATCTGTTTTCACTCCAGCTGACTGCTTGGAGATTGAACGCTTGATTTTATCGAAGCGAGGGTTCTCAGATTCTGTTATCGATACTCTTGTTCAGGCCAGAAAGCCTGTAACTAGAAAGATTTACCACAAAATTTGGAAAAAATATATCTGTTGGTGTGAATCTAAAGGATTCCCTTGGGACAAGGTTAAGATTCCTAGGATCCTATCCTTCCTTCAAGAAGGATTGGAAAAAGGATTATCTGCAAGTTCCCTGAAGGGACAGATTTCTGCCTTGTCGGTGTTACTTCACAAAAAACTGGCTGCTGTGCCAGATGTTCAAGCTTTTGTTCAGGCTCTGGTTAGAATTAAGCCTGTTTACAAACCTTTGACTCCTCCTTGGAGTCTCAATTTAGTTCTTTCAGTTCTTCAGGGGGTTCCGTTTGAACCCTTGCATTCCGTTGATATTAAATTATTATCTTGGAAAGTTTTGTTTTTAGTTGCAATTTCTTCTGCCAGAAGAGTTTCAGAATTATCTGCTCTGCAGTGTTCTCCTCCTTATCTGGTGTTCCATGCAGATAAGGTGGTTTTACGTACTAAACCTGGTTTTCTTCCAAAAGTTGTTTCTAACAAAAACATTAACCAGGAGATTATCGTACCTTCTCTGTGTCCGAAACCAGTTTCAAAGAAGGAACGTTTGTTGCACAATTTGGATGTTGTTCGCGCTCTAAAATTCTATTTAGATGCTACAAAGGATTTTAGACAAACATCTTCCTTGTTTGTTGTTTATTCCGGTAAAAGGAGAGGTCAAAAAGCAACTTCTACCTCTCTCTCTTTTTGGATTAAAAGCATCATCAGATTGGCTTACGAGACTGCCGGACGGCAGCCTCCCGAAAGAATCACAGCTCATTCCACTAGGGCTGTGGCTTCCACATGGGCCTTCAAGAACGAGGCTTCTGTTGATCAGATATGTAGGGCAGCGACTTGGTCTTCACTGCACACTTTTACCAAATTTTACAAGTTTGATACTTTTGCTTCTTCTGAGGCTATTTTTGGGAGAAAGGTTTTGCAAGCCGTGGTGCCTTCCATTTAGGTGACCTGATTTGCTCCCTCCCTTCATCCGTGTCCTAAAGCTTTGGTATTGGTTCCCACAAGTAAGGATGACGCCGTGGACCGGACACACCTATGTTGGAGAAAACAGAATTTATGTTTACCTGATAAATTACTTTCTCCAACGGTGTGTCCGGTCCACGGCCCGCCCTGGTTTTTTAATCAGGTCTGATAATTTATTTTCTTTAACTACAGTCACCACGGTACCATATGGTTTCTCCTATGCAAATATTCCTCCTTAACGTCGGTCGAATGACTGGGGTAGGCGGAGCCTAGGAGGGATCATGTGACCAGCTTTGCTGGGCTCTTTGCCATTTCCTGTTGGGGAAGAGAATATCCCACAAGTAAGGATGACGCCGTGGACCGGACACACCGTTGGAGAAAGTAATTTATCAGGTAAACATAAATTCTGTTTTTCTGTGACACTCTAAGCTATGGTTGGGCACTTTTTTATAAAGTTCTAAATATATGTATTCAAACATTTATTTGCCTTGACTCAGGATGTTCAACATTCCTTATTTCAGACAGTCAGTTTCATATTTGGGATAATGCATATGAATAAATCAATTTTTTTCTTACCTTAAAATTTGACTTTTTCCCTGTGGGCTGTTAGGCTCGCGGGGGCTGAAAATGCTTCATTTTATTGCGTCATTCTTGGCGCGGACTTTTTTGGCGCAAAAAAAATTTCTGTTTCCGGCGTCATACGTGTCGCCGAAAGTTGCGTCATTTTTGACGTTCTTTTGCGCCAAAAGTGTCGGCGTTCCGGATGTGGCGTCATTTTTGTCGCCAAAAGCATTTAGGCGCCAAATAATGTGGGTGTCATTTTTGGCGCTAAAAAAATATGGGCGTCACTATTGTCTCCACATTATTTAAGTCTCATTATTTATTGCTTCTGGTTGCTAGAAGCTTGTTCACTGGCATTTTTTCCCATTCCTGAAACTGTCATTTAAGGAATTTGATCAATTTTGCTTTATATGTTGTTTTTTCTATTACATATTGCAAGATGTCCCACGTTGAAACTGAGTCATAAGATACTTCTGGAAAATCGCTGCCTGGTGCTGGAGCTACCAAAGCTAAGTGTATCTGCTGTAAACTTATGGTATCTGTTCCTCCAACTGTTGTTTGTACTGTTTGTCATGACAAACTTGTTAATGCAGATAATATTTCCTTTAGTACTGTTACATTACCTGTTGCTGTTCCGTCAACATCTAATACTCAGAGTGTTCCTGATAACATAAGAGATTTTGTTTCTAAATCCATTAAGAAGGCTATGTCTGTTATTCCTCCTTCTAGAAAATGTAAAAAGTCTTTTAAAACTTCTCATTTTTCAGATGAATTTTTAAATGAACATCATCATTCTGATTCTGATAATGGTTCTTCTGGTTCAGAGGATTCTGTCTCAGAGGTTGATGCTGATAAATCTTCATATCTATTAAAATGGAATGTATTCGTTCTTTACTTAAAGAAGTCCTAATTGCATTAGAAATTGAGGATTCTGGTCCTCTTGATACTAAATCTAAACGTTTAGATAAGGTTTTTAAATCTCCTGTAGTTATTCCAGAAGTTTTTCCTGTCCCTGGTGCTATTTCTGAAGTAATTTCCAGGGAATGGAATAATTTGGGTAATTCATTTACTCCTTCTAAACGTTTTAAGCAATTATATCCTGTGCCATCTGACAGATTAGAGTTTTGGGACAAAATCCCTAAGGTTGATGGGGCTGTCTCTACTCTTGCTAAGCGTACTACTATTCCTACGGCAGATGGTACTTCCTTTAAGGATCCTTTAGATAGGAAAATTGAATCCTTTCTAAGAAAAGCTTACTTGTGTTCAGGTAATCTTCTTAGACCTACTATATCTTTAGCGGATGTTGCTGCAGCTTCAACTTTTTGGTTAGAAGCTTTAGCGCAACAAGTAACAGATCATAATTCTCATAGCATTATTATTCTTCTTCAACATGCTAATAATTTTATTTGTGATGCCATCTTTGATATCATTAGAGTTGATGTCAGGTATATGTCTCTAGCTATTTTAGCTAGAAGAGCTTTATGGCTTAAAACTTGGAATGCTGATATGTCTTCTAAGTCTACTCTGCTTTCCCTTTCTTTCCAGGGTAATAAATTGTTTGGTTCTCAGTTGGATTCTATTATCTCAACTGTTACTGGAGGGAAAGGAACTTTTTTACCACAGGATAAAAAATCTAAAGGTAAATTTAGGTCTAATAATCGTTTTCGTTCCTTTCGTCACAACAAGGAACAAAAAGCTGATCCTTCATCCTCAGGAGCGGTATCAGTTTGGAAACCATCTCCAGTCTGGAATAAATCCAAGCCTTTTAGAAAATCAAAGCCAGCTCCTAAGTCCACATGAAGGTGCGGCCCTCATTCCAGCTCGGCTGGTAGGGGGCAGATTACGTTTTTTCAAAGAAATTTGGATCAATTCCGTTCACAATCTTTGGATTCAGAACATTGTTTCAGAAGGGTACAGAATTGGCTTCAAGATAAGGCCTCCTGCAAAGAGATTTTTTCTTTCCCGTGTCCCAGGTCTCGAGTTGGCTGGAGTAATTATGCCAGTTCCTGTTCTGGAACAGGGACTGGGGTTTTATTCAAATCTCTTCATTGTACCAAAGAAGGAGAATTCCTTCAGACCAGTACTGGATCTAAAAATATTGAATCGTTATGTAAGGATACCAACATTCAAAATGGTAACTGTAAGGACTATCCTGCCTTTTGTTCAGCAAGGGCATTATATGTCTACAATAGATTTACAGGATGCATATCTGCATATTCCGATTCATCCAGATCACTATCGGTTTCTGAGATTCTCTTTCCTAGACAAGCATTACCAGTTTGTGGCTCTGCCGTTTGGCCTAGCTACAGCTCCAAGAATTTTTACAAAGGTTCTCGGTGCCCTTCTGTCTGTAATCAGAGAACAGGGTATTGTGGTATTTCCTTATTTGGACGATATCTTGGTACTTGCTCAGTCTTCACATTTAGCAGAATCTCATACGAATCGACTTGTGTTGTTTCTTCAACATCATGGTTGGAGGATCAATTTACCAAAAAGTTCATTGATTCCTCAGACACAGGTAACCTTTTTAGGTTTCCAGATAGATTCAGTGTCCATGACTCTATCTTTGACAGACAAGAGACGTCTAAAATTGATATCAGCTTGTCGAAACCTTCAGTCACAATCATTCCCTTTCGGACGCGATCCCCTTTGCTCGTTTTCACATGCGGCCTCTTCAGCTCTGTATGCTGAACCAGTGGTGCAGGGATTACACAAAGATATCTCAATTAATATCTTTAAAACCGATTGTACGACACTCTCTGACGTGGTGGACAGATCACCATCGTTTAGTTCAGGGGGCTTCTTTTGTTCTTCCGACCTGGACTGTAATTTCAACAGATGCAAGTCTTACAGGTTGGGGAGCTGTGTGGGGGTCTCTGACAGCACAAGGGGTTTGGGAATCTCAGGAGGTGAGATTACTGATCAATATTTTGGAACTCCGTGCAATTTTCAGAGCTCTTCAGTCTTGGCCTCTTCTAAAGAGAGAATCGTTCATTTGTTTTCAGACAGACAATGTCACAACTGTGGCATACATCAATCATCAAGGAGGGACTCACAGTCCTCTGGCTATGAAAGAAGTATCTCGAATTCTGGTATGGGCGGAATCCAGCTCCTGTCTAGTTTCTGCGGTTCATATCCCAGGTATAGACAATTGGGAAGCGGATTATCTCAGTCGCCAAACGTTACATCCGGGCGAATGGTCTCTTCACCCAGAGGTATTTCTTCAGATTGTTCAAATGTGGGGACTTCCAGAAATAGATTTGATGGCCTCTCATCTAAACAAGAAACTTCCCAGGTATCTGTCCAGATCCAGGGATCCTCAAGCGGTAGCAGTGGATGCATTGTCACTTCCTTGGAAGTATCATCCTGCCTATATCTTTCCGCCTCTAGTTCTTCTTCCAAGAGTAATCTCCAAGATTCTGAAGGAATGCTCGTTTGTTCTGCTGGTAGCTCCAGCATGGCCTCACAGGTTTTGGTATGCGGATCTTGTCCGGATGGCCTCTTGCCAACCGTGGACTCTTCCGTTAAGGCCAGACCTTCTGTTGCAAGGTCCTTTTTTCCATCAGGATCTCAAATCCTTAAATTTAAAGGTATGGAAATTGAACGCTTGATTCTTAGTCAAAGAGGTTTCTCTGACTCTGTGATTAATACTATGTTACAGGCTCGTAAATCTGTATCTAGGGAGATATATTATAGAGTCTGGAAGACTTATATTTCTTGGTGTCTTTCTCATCATTTTTCCTGGCATTCTTTTAGAATTCCGAGAATTTTACAGTTTCTTCAGGATGGTTTGGATAAAGGTTTGTCTGCAAGTTCCTTGAAAGGACAAATCTCTGCTCTTTCTGTTCTTTTTCACAGAAATATTGCTAATCTTCCTGATATTCATTGTTTTGTACAAGCTTCAAGCTCCTCCGTTTGAACCTATGCATTCATTGGACATTAAATTACTTTCTTGGAAAGTTTTGTTCCTTTTGGCCATCTCTTCTGCCAGAAGAGTTTCTGAATTATCTGCTCTTTCTTGTGAGTCTCCTTTTCTGATTTTTCACCAGGATAAGGCGGTGTTGCGAACTTCTTTTAAATTTTTACCTAAGGTTGTGAATTCCAACAACATTAGTAGAGAAATTGTGGTTCCTTCATTATGTCCTAATCCTAAGAATTCTAAGGAGAAATCATTGCATTCTTTGGATGTAGTTAGAGCTTTGAAATATTATGTTGAAGCTACTAAGAATTTCCGAAAGACTTCTAGTCTATTTGTTATCTTTTCCGGTTCTAGGAAAGGTCAGAAGGCCTCTGCCATTTCTTTGGCATCTTGGTTGAAATCTTTAATTCATCATGCTTATGTCGAGTCGGGTAAAACTCCGCCTCAGAGGATTACAGCACATTCTACTAGGTCAGTTTCTACTTCCTGGGCGTTTAGGAATGAAGCTTCGGTTGATCAGATTTGCAAAGCAGCAACTTGGTCTTCTTTGCATACTTTTACTAAATTCTACCATTTTGATGTGTTTTCTACTTCTGAAGCTGTCTTTGGTAGAAAAGTACTTCAGGCAGCTGTTTCAGTTTGAATCTTCTGCTTATATTTTCAGTTTTTTTCTTTATAAGATTTAAACTTTATTTTTGGGTGTGGATTTTTTTCAGCGGAATTGGCTGTCTTTATTTTATCCCTCCCTCTCTAATGACTCTTGCGTGGAAGATCCACATCTTGGGTAGTCATTATCCCATACGTCACTAGCTCATGGACTCTTGCTAATTACATGAAAGAAAACATAATTTATGTAAGAACTTACCTGATAAATTCATTTCTTTCATATTAGCAAGAGTCCATGAGTCCCACCCTTTTTTTGTGGTGGTTATGATTTTTTTGTATAAAGCACAATTATTCCAATTCCTTATATTTATGCTTCGCACTTTTTTCTTATCACCCCACTTCTTGGCTATTCGTTAAACTGATTTGTGGGTGTGGTGAGGGGTGTATTTATAGGCATTTTGAGGTTTGGGAAACTTTGCCCCTCCTGGTAGGAATGTATATCCCATACGTCACTAGCTCATGGACTCTTGCTAATATGAAAGAAATTAATTTATCAGGTAAGTTCTTACATAAATTATGTTTTTTTATTGACTATTGCCTCTGTTTCTGAGATCTATTACCAAATTTGGTTTTCTTTCTAAGGTTGTGTCAGATCGTAACATAAATCAAGAGATTGTGGTTCCTTCCTTCTGTCCTAATCCTTCTTCTTTGAAGGAATGTTTACTTCACAATTTGGATGTGGTCCGTGCCTTGAAGTTCTACCTTCAGGCTACTAAGGAGTTTAGACAATCTTCCTCTTTGTTTGTTGTCTATTCAGGGAAGCGTAAGGGGCAGAAGGCTACTTCGACTTCCCTATCTTTTTGGTTAATGGGACACTGAACCCAGGTTCTCAGCCAAAAATGGGCCAGCTCCTATGCATCACATTCCTGCTTTCTAAATAAAGATAGCAAGAGAACGAAGAAAAATTGATAATAGGAGTAAATTAGAATGTTGCTTAAAATTGCATGCTCTAGCGGAGTCATGAAAGGAAAAAATTGGATTTAGTGTCCCTTTAAGGAGGGTCATCTGTTTAGCTTACGAGACAACAGGATATCATCCTCCTGAGAGGATAACGACTCATTCCACTAGAGCATTGGCTTCCTCTTGGGCCCTTAAGAACGAGGCCTCTTTGGATCAGATTTGTAAGGCAGCTACCTGGTCCTCCTTACATACTTTTTTCTATATTTTACGAGTTTGATGTTTTTTCTGCGGCTGAAGCAGCTTTCAGGAGAAAAGTTTTGCAGGCTGTGGTGCCCTCAGAATAGGATCCACTTCTTCCTTTTTGTTCCCTCCCATTATTCATTCAGTGTCCTCTGGAGCTTGGGTATAGTTTTCCCAACAGTAACGAATGAAGCCGTGGACTCTATCTTAGGAAGGAAAACATAATTTATACTTACCAGATAAATTCCTTTCCTTCCGGATAGGGAGAGTCCACAGCCCCCGCCCATTTTTTATTGTCTAAGGGCAGCCCCCTATTATTTATCTTATTCTTCTGGCACTATTTATACCCTGATATTTCTCCTACTTTTCCTTGTTCCCTCGGCAGAGTGGGGTAATGAGGAAGTAGGAGGGATATTTAAGCATTTGGCTGGGGTGTCTTTGCCTCTTCCTGGTGGCCAGGTGTTGTATTTCCCAACAGTATGGAATGAAGCCGTGGACTCTCCCTATACGGAAGGAAAGGAATTTATCTGGTAAGCATAAATTGTTCTGTTTTTTTTTTCTTTTTTTATGCTATAAACTGCTGAGTACAACTACAATAGAACGGTTACTACTCACTATGCTATTGGTTTTCCTCCTGTGACTGCAGCTGTCTTCAGTCATTCTCTTACTTTAACCCCTTACAAGTATTAGTGAAACTTTGCATCTTTACACTGGGCGACGCCATGTTGGAGCTTTATATGTGTTATTTAATTTTTTTTTTAAACTGTGCAAAAAAAATGCAAAAACTTTAACACTTCCGATCTCTGTTATGTGAACTAAGCTGAAGTGAAAGGTACAGCTGCCAAAATAGCAGATCTGTTCCCTACACTGCTCCCATCACAGGATGCAACAATACACGAGTTACAAGATGGAGGTTCCCAGTATAACATGCAGAGCTTTACCAGAGAGGTTACAGGTTCAGGAGGAAAAACAATAACATGATTATTAGTAACCATCCTACTGTAGTTGTATCCACTAGTTTATTGTCCCTTGATGATGTTGTGCAGCTGATCTGACTTGGAACGTTAATCTGCCTTATTCTGTGCCGATCCCGTACGGGCACAAGTCAAACAGAATCTTCTAGCCTACTTCTTATAAACAACCTTACCAGGAAACTTATGTTTCCTTTCTCTATCCTATTATTTATGTCTTGAACCATAATAAATATAGCTTTAAGACTAAACTAGGTTTGAGGTGCCAGCCATACTTGCTTGCATAACTACTCCGTTTTGGAAGAACCCGTCATTTAACATAAGTCTTTATTTTTCTATTTTGATATTGCTTATTTTCTTTGCATAAATTGTAACTTGCCCAACCATTTACATATGTAAATAATTTGCTTTAGAACAATTTCCTATTTTCTTTTTTTTTTTCTTTTTTTATATTTAGGCTGATGTGGCCATTTTAGTTGTAGATGCCAGCCGTGGAGAATTTGAAGCTGGTTTTGAAGCTGGTGGCCAGACACGTGAGCATGCATTACTTGTGCGCTCTCTTGGTGTAACGCAGCTAGCCGTTGCAGTCAATAAGATGGACCAGGTAGATATTTTATCTCTTCTTTTAGTAATTTAATGGGTATAGCCTTTGCAAGTTTCAGAAATCTTGTTTTCTTTTATTTTCTTCAGGTTAACTGGCAAGAAGAGAGATTTCGAGAAGTTACAAGCAAACTTGGGCACTTTTTAAAACAAGCTGGTTTTAAGGTAAAACGGTTTCAATGTTAGATTGTTTGCATTTACAGATTTATGTTAATTGAATTTAAAGGGATATAAAACCCAACATTTCTCTTTCCTAATTCAGATAGATTATACATTTTTAAACAACATTCCTTTTTACTTATGTTGTCAATTTTGCTTCAGTCTCTTGATATCTTTTATTAAATAAGCAGCAAATGCACTCCTTGGAGCTTGCTGAACACATTTGTAAGCCAATGAGAATGGGCATACAAGTTCAGCCACCGGCATCTAGCTCCGAGCTCCTGACCCTATCTATATATGCTTTTCAGCAAAGGATACCAAGAGAATGAAGCAAATTAGAGAACAGAATTAAATTGGAACGTTTTGTTTTGTTTTTAAATTGTATGCTCTATCTGAACCATGAAAGAAAAGTTTTGGGTTTCATGTCCCTTTAAACATGAGCTATTTTGTACTGTTATCATTTATGCCCTCTAAAAGACCTTTAGAAATTACAACTATGGACTCTCACTTTTCGTGCAGGAAAGTGATGTATTTTACATCCCTACAAGTGGATTAAGTGGAGAGAATTTGGCAAAAAGGAGTCAAATAAGTGAACTCACAAGTTGGTATAAAGGGCTTTCCCTAACAGAGCAAATAGGTAAGATTAGTTACGTTAAGATTAATTTTTATTAATTTAATTAAAAGTTTGAGGAATGTATAAGTGAAGTATATAACAAGTAGAGATACTAGGACTCTCTTGAAATGTACATGTAAAATTGGTTTTCTGGTTGTTGTTTTTTTTTTTACAAAAAAGTTAGATTTTTTTTTTTCTCCTCTCCCTTTTTTTCTCTGGTTAAACATAATTTGCACTAAAAATATAAGAATTGTGCAGAATTAAATGACTATATTCGTGGGAGTTCCTATTAGCTTTTCAGCAATAAAGTCACTTACTTTTCTTTCATGTAATTAGCAAGAGTCCATGAGCTAGCGACGTATGGGATATACATTCCTACCAGGAGGGGCAAAGTTTCCCAAACCTCAAAATGCCTACAAATACACCCCTCACCACACCCTCAAATCAGTTTTACAAACTTTGCCTCCCGTGGAGGTGGTGAAGTAAGTTTGTGCTAGATTCTACGTTGATATGCGCTTCGCAGCAGGCTGGAGCCCGGTTTTCCTCTCAGTGTGCAGTGAATGTCAGAGGGATGTGAGGAGAGTATTGCCTATTTGAATTCAATGGTCTCCTTCTACGGGATCTATTTCATAGGTTCTCTGTTATCGGTCGTAGAGATTCATCTCTTACCTCCCTTTTCAGATCGACGATATACTCTTATATACCATTACCTCTACTGATTCTCGTTTCAGTACTGGTTTGGCTTTCTACTACATGTAGATGAGTGTCCTGGGGTAAGTAAGTCTTATTTTTTTGTGACACTCTAAGCTATGGTTGGGCACTTTTATGTAAAAGTTCTAAATATGTGTTTAAACATTTATTTGCCTTGATTCAGGATGATCAATATTCCTTATTTCAGACAGTCAGTTTCATTATTTGGGATAATGCATATGAATTTTCAATTTTTTCTTACCTTTAAATTGACCTTTTTCTCTGTGGTCATTCTTGGCGCGGACTTTTTTGGCGCAAAAAAAAATTCTTTGTCATTTCCGGCGTCATTCTTGTCGCCGGAAGTTGTTCGTGATTGCGTCATTTTTTTACGTTTTGCGCCAAAAATGTCGGCATCACCGGATGTGGCGTCATTCTTGGCGCCAATAATGTGGGCGTCTTTTTTTGGCGCTAAAAAATGTGGGCGTCTTTTTTTGTCTGCACCTTTTTTTCACATTATTTAAGTCTCATTTTTCTTTTGCTTCTGGTTACTAGAGGCTTGTTCATTGGCATTTTTTCCCATTACTGAAACTGTCATTTAAGGAATTTGATAGATTTTGCTTTATATGTTGTTTTTTCTCTTACATATTGCAAGATGTCTCAGATTGACCCTGGATCAGAAGCTACTTCTGGAAAAACGCTGCCTGATGCTGGTTCTACCAAAGTTAAGTGCATTTGTTGTAAACTTGTGGTAACTGTTCCTCCAGCTGTAGTTTGTGATGAGTGTCATGATAAACTTGCTAATGCAGATAAAATTTCCATTAGTAATATTCCATTACCTGTTGCTGTTCCATCAACATCTAATACTCAGGATGTTCCTGTTAATATAAGAGATTTTGTTTCTAAATCTATTAGGAAGGCTATGTCTGTTATTCCTCCTTCCAGTAAGCGTAAAAGGTCTTTTAAAACTTCTCATTTCTCAGATGAATTTTTAAATGAACATCATCATTCTGATTTGTCTGTTTCTGATGAGGATTTTTCTGGTTCAGAGGATTCTGTCTCAGATATTGACACTGATAAATCTTCATATTTATTTAAAATGGAATTTATTCGTTCTTTACTTAAAGAAGTTTTAATCGCATTAGAAATGGAGGAATCTAGTCCTCTTGATATTAAATCTACTAAGCGTTTAAATTCGGTTTTTAAACCTCCTATAGTTATTCCGGAAGTTTTTCCTGTCCCTGATGCTATTTCTGAAGTAATTTCTAGGGAATGGAATAATCTGGGTAATTCTTTTACTCCTTCTAAAAGGTTTAAGAAATTGTATCCTGTGCCATCTGACAGATTAGAGTTTTGGGACAAAATCCCTAAAGTTGATGGGGCTATCTCTACTCTTGCTAAGCGTACTACTATTCCTATGGCAGATAGTACATCCTTTAAGGATCCTTTAGATAGGAAGATTGAATCCTTTCTAAGAAAAGCTTATTTATGTTCAGGTAATCTTCTTAGGCCTGCTATTTCTTTGGCTGATGTTGCTGCAGCTTCCACTTTTTGGTTGGAGGCTTTGGCACAACAAGTGTCAGATCATAATACTCATAGCATTGTTAAACTTCTTCAACATGCTAATAACTTTATTTGTGATGCCATCTTTGATATCATTAGAGTTGATGTCAGGTATATGTCTTTAGCTATTTTAGCTAGAAGAGCTTTATGGCTTAAAACTTGGAATGCTGATATGTCTTCTAAGTCAACTTTGCTTTCCCTTTCTTTCCAAGGTAATAAATTGTTTGGTTCCCAGTTGGATTCTATTATTTCAACTGTTACTGGGGGGAAAGGTACTTTTTTACCTCAGGATAAAAAATCTAAAGGTAAATATAGGGCTGCTAATCGTTTTTGTTCCTTTCGTCAGAATAAGGAACAAAAGCCTGATCCTTCCCCTAAAGGAACGGTTTCTGTTTGGAAACCGTCTCCAGTCTGGAATAAATCCAAGCCTTTTAGAAAGCCAAAGCCAGCTCCCAAGTCCACATGAAGGTGCGGCCCTCATTCCAGCGCAGCTGGTAGGGGGCAGATTACGTTTTTTTCAAAGAAATTTGGATCAATTCGATTCACAGTCTTTGGATTCAGAACATTGTTTCACAAGGGTACAGAATAGGTTTCAAGGTAAGGCCACCTGCAAGACGATTTTTTCTTTCTCGCATTCCAATAAATACAGTGAAGGCTCAGGCGTTTCTGAAATGTGTTTCAGATCTAGAGTTGGCTGGAGTAATTGTGCCAGTTCCAATTCTGGAACAGGGTCTGGGGTTTTACTCAAATCTATTCATTGTACCAAAGAAGGAGAATTCCTTCAGACCAGTTCTGGATTTAAAAATATTGAATCGTTATGTAAGGATACCAACATTCAAAATGGTAACTATAAGGACTATTCTGCCTTTCGTTCAGCAAGGGCATTATATGTCCACAATAGATTTACAGGATGCATATCTGCATATTCCGATTCATCCAGATCACTTTCAGTTTCTGAGATTCTCTTTTCTAGACAAGCATTACCAATTTGTGGCTCTGCCGTTCGGCCTAGCAACGGCTCCAAGGATTTTTTCAAAGGTTCTCTGTGCCCTTCTATCTATAATCAGAGAACAGGGTATTGTGTTATTTCCTTATTTGGACGATATCTTGGTACTTGCTCAGTCTTCACATTTAACAGAATCTCATACGAATCGACTTGTGTCGTTTCTTCAAGAACATGGTTGGAGGATCAATTTACCAAAGAGTTCATTGATTCCTCAGACAAGGGTAACCTTTTAAGGTTTCCAAATAGATTCAGTGTCCATGACTTTGTCGCTGACGGACAAGAGACGTCTGAAATTAATTTCAGCTTGTCGAAACCTTCAGTTTCAATCATTCCCTTCGGTAGCCTTATGCATGGAAATTCTAGGTCTTATGACTGCTGCATCGGATGCGATCCCCTTTGCTCGTTTTCACATGCGACCTCTTCAGCTCTGTATGCTGAACCAGTGGTGCAGGGATTATACAAAAATATCACAGTTAATATCTTTAAATCCGATTGTACGACACTCTCTGACGTGGTGTACAGATCACCATCGTTTAGTTCAAGGGGCTTCTTTTGTTCTTCCAACCTGGACTGTGATCTCAACAGATGCGAGTCTGACAGGTTGGGGAGCTGTATGGGGGTCTCTGACAGCGCAGGGGGTTTGGGAATCTCAGGAGGCGAGATTACCAATCAACATTTTGGAACTCCGTGCGATTTTCAGAGCTCTTCAGTCGTGGCCTCTTCTGAAGAGAGAATCGTTCATTTGTTTTCAGACGGACAATGTCACAACAGTGGCATATGTCAATCATCAAGGGGGGACTCACAGTCCTCTGGCTATGAAAGAAGTATCTCGGATACTTGTATGGGCGGAATCCAGCTCCTGTCTAATCTCTGCGGTTCACATCCCAGGTATAGACAATTGGGAAGCGGATTATCTCAGTCGCCAGACGTTACATCCCGGCGAATGGTCTCTTCACCCAGAGGTATTTCTTCAGATTGTTCAAATCTGGGGTCTTCCAGAAATAGATCTGATGGCTTCTCATCTAAACAAGAAACTTCCCAGGTATCTGTCCAGATCCAGGGATCCTCAGACGGAGGCAGTGGATGCATTGTCGCTTCCTTGGAAGTATCATCCTGCCTATATCTTTCCGCCTCTAGTTATTCTTCCAAGAGTGATTTCCAAGATTCTAAAGGAGCGTTTGTTTGTTCTGCTGGTGGCTCCAGCATGGCTTCACAGGTTTTGGTATGCGGATCTTGTTCGGATGGCTTCTTGCCAACCTTGGACTCTTCCGTTAAGACCAGACCTTCTATCTCAAGGCCCATTTTTCCATCAGGATCTCAAATCATTAAATTTGAAGGCATGGAGATTGAACACTTGATTCTTAGTCATAGAGGTTTCTCTGACTCCGTAATTAATACTATGTTACAGGCTCGTAAATCTGTGTCTAGGAAGATATATTATTGAGTCTGGAAGACTTACATTTCTTGGTGTTCTTCTCATCAATTTTCCTGGCATTCTTTTAGAATTCCTAGAATTTTACAGTTTCTTCAGGATGGTCTGGATAAAGGTTTGTCTGCAAGTTCCTTGAAAGGACAAATTTCTGCTCTTTCTGTGCTGTTTCACAGAAAGATTGCTAATCTTCCTGACATTCATTGTTTTGTACAGGCTTTGGTTCGTATCAAACTTGTCATTAAGTCATTTTCTCCTCCTTGGAGTTTGAATTTGGTTCTGGGAGCTCTACAGGCTCCTCATTTTGAACCTATGCATTCTCTGGATATTAAATTACTTTCTTGGAAACTTTTGTTTCTTTTGGCCATCTCTTCTGCTAGAAGAGTTTCTGAGTTATCTGCTCTTTCTTGTGAATCTCCTTTTCTGATTTTTCATCAGGATAAGGCAGTGTTGCGAACTTCATTTAAATTTTTACCTAAGGTTGTGAATTCTAACAACATTAGTAGAGAAATTGTGGTTCCTTCATTGTGTCCTAATCCTAAGAATTCTAAGGAAAGATCGTTACATTCTTTGGATGTAGTAAGAGCTTTGAAATATTATGTTGAAGCTACTAAAGATTTCCGAAAGACTTCTAGTCTATTTGTTATCTTTTCTGGTTCTAGGAAAGGTCAGAAGGCCTCTGCCATTTCTTTGGCGTCTTGGTTAAAGTCTTTGATTCATCATGCTTATGTTGAGTCGGGTAGAACTCCGCCTCAAAGGATTACAGCTCATTCTACTAGGTCAGTTTCTACTTCCTGGGCATTTAGGAATGAAGCTTCGGTTGATCAGATTTGCAAAGCAGCAACTTGGTCTTCTTTGCATACTTTTACTAAATTCTACCATTTTGATGTGTTTTCTTCTTCTGAAGCAGTTTTTGGTATAAAAGTACTTCAGGCAGCTGTTTCAGTTTGATTCTTCTGCTTATAATTTCAGTTTTTTTCATTATAAGATTTAAACTTTGTTTTGGAGTGTGGATTATTTTCAGCGGAATTGGCTGTCTTTATTTTTATCCCTCCCTCTCTAGTGACTCTTGCGTGGAAGTTCCACATCTTGGGTATTTATTATCCCATACGTCACTAGCTCATGGACTCTTGCTAATTACATGAAAGAAAACATAATTTATGTAAGAACTTACCTGATAAATTCATTTCTTTCATATTAGCAAGAGTCCATGAGACCCACCCTTTTTTTGTGGTGATTATGATTTTTTTGTATAAAGCACAACTATTCCAATTCCTTATTTTTGATGCTTTTGCACTTTTTCTTATCACCCCACTTCTTGGCTATTCGTTAAACTGATTTGTGGGTGTGGTGAGGGGTGTATTTGTAGGCATTTTGAGGTTTGGGAAACTTTGCCCCTCCTGGTAGGAATGTATATCCCATACGTCACTAGCTCATGGACTCTTGCTAATATGAAAGAAATTAATTTATCAGGTAAGTTCTTACATAAATTATGTTTTTCATGCAAAAATACATATATCTAAAGATGTCCTTTTTATTGTAGTATATATAATTTTTTTAAAATCTATTTCTATGGGTTTTTTTTGTTTGTTTTTAAATATTAATTTAAAAACTTGCCTTAAAGGGACATAATACTCATATGCTAAATCACTTGAAACTGATGCAGTATAACTATAAAAAGCTGACAGGAAAATATCACCTGAGCATCTCTATGTAAAAAAGAAAGATATTTTACCTCACAATTTCCTCAGCTCAGCAGAGTAAGTTCTGTGTAAAAAGTTATACTCAGCTGCTCCCAGCTGCAGTTAAAAATATAAAAAAAAATGAAGAAATGAACTGCAGCCAATCGGCATCAGCAGTGCTGAGGTCATGAACTCTTACTGTGATCTCATGAGATTTTACTTCACTATCATGAGATTTCATAGTAAGCTTCCTTTACCTGATTGGTGAAATAATATGAGAGTTCACGATGCTCATCCTTTCAGCTGTCCCAGGACAGACACACTAAAATGCTGCTTAGAAATCCTTTGCAATGGGAGGTGGCTACTGAGGAACTTTTGAGGTAAAATATCTTTCTTTTTTACATAGAGATGTTCAGGTGATATTTTCTAGTCAGCTTTTTACAGCTATGCTGCAGCACTTTAAAGTGTTTAAACATTTGGGTATTATGGCCCTTTAAAAAAATGACTTTGCTGCTACAATAGAAAGCTACATGTCTAGTCATATTAATCTGACTCTTCAAATCTAGCAACTACCCTAGTAGTTGTATGTTATTCTTAAGAAAAAAGTGATGCGCATATTGATAATTAGTGATGTCGCGAACCTTAAATTTTGCATTGGCGAACGCGAACTTCCATAACTGTTCGCGAACCGGGCGAACCGCCATTGACTTCAATGGACAGGCGAATTTTAAAACCCACAGGGACTCTTTCTGGCCGCAATAGTGATGGAAAAGTTGTTTCAAGGGGACTAACACCTGGACTGTGGCATGCCGGAGGGGGATCCATGGCAAAACTCCCACGGAAAATTACATAGTTGATGCAGAGTCTAGTTTTAAGCCATAAAGGGCAGAAATCACCTAACATTCCTAAATTGTTTGGAATAACGTGCTTTAAAACATCAGGTATGATGTTGTATCGATCAGGTAGTGTAAGGGTTACGCCCGCTTCACAGTGACAGACCAAACTCCCCGTTTAACGCACCGCAAACAACCGCAAACAGTCCATTTGCACAACCACGAGATCGATAGATGTGATAGATAGATACATAGATTAAATAGATCAATAGATGCAATATACATTTGATAGATACTAATTACATTGATCAAAAGATGCAATATACATTTGATAGATACCAATTACATAGATCAAAAGATGCAATTTACATTTGATAGATACGAATTACATGGATCAAAAGATGCAATATACATTTGATAGATACGAATTGCATCGATCAATAGATGCAATATACATTTGATAGATACGAATTCCATAGATCAAAAGATGCAATATACATTTGATCGATACGAATTACAGAGAGCAATAGATGCAATATATATTTGATTGATAGTTATATAATTTCCCTGACAGAGTATAACAATAAAACATGCGGGCTAGGACCCATGGTAAGGTTACTTCCTTTTGCACATTCGAGTATACCAGTTGCAGAGGTTCTGACCCTGCATTGTGGCTGCACCTCTCCCTGGAAGAGAGATCTGTTACAGAGTCTGTGGGCCTCTATGCAAAGAGCTGGCCTGCCTGAAAGGAGCAGCAAGGCAGATCAAAAGATGCAATATACATTTGATATGTATGAATTACATAGATCAAAAGATGCAATATACATTTGATAGATACGAATAACATAGATCAAAAGATGCAATATACATTTGATCTATACGAATTACAGAGATCAATAGATGCAATATATATTTGATTGATACGAATTACATGGATCAAAAGATGCAATATACATTTGATAGGTATGAATTACATAGATCAAAAGATGCAATATACATTTGATAGATACGAATAACATAGATCAAAAGATGCAATATACATTTGATCGATACGAATTACAGAGATCAATAGATGCAATATATATTTGATTGATACGAATTACATGGATCAAAAGATGCAATATACATTTGATAGATACGAATTACATGGATCAAAAGATGCTGTGAGCCTCACACACAGGCTGACAGGCAGGCAAATGCAATTAGATTTAAAAACAAAAAAAAAACACTGAAGTTCTAGCCCTAAAAAGGGCTTTTTGGGGTGCTGTCCTTACAGCAGAGATTAGATGAGTCCTTCAGGACTGTAGTGGACACTAAATACACTAGCCTAGCTATCAATTTCCCTATAAAATCACCAGCAGCAGCACTAACCCTCCTCTCACTAAGAATGCAGGATCGTAATGAATCTAAAATGGCTGCTGCCCAGGAGCTGGGAGGGTCTGGGAGGGAGTGTCTGCTGCCGATTGGTTCAAATGTGTCTGCAGACTGTGAGATACAGGGTCAAAGTTTCCTCAGTGATGACGAATAGGGGGCGGATCAAACATCGCATATGTTCGCCCACTGCGGCGAACGCGAACAAGCTAAGATCGCCGGGAACTGTTTACCGGCGAACTGTTCACAACATCACTATTGATAATCTGATTTACATGTTGGCAATAAGCATCTTCAGTTATTGTAATGCTTCTGAGTTATAAAAAAATAAATAGTTAATAACATGATAATATCCTATATGTAGTAACCTTTTAAATGGTGCAGTCCAGATCCTCTTTTTGTTACATCATATTGAATGTTTCTCTTGTTCAGATGCCTTTAAAGCACCACAGCGTTCAGTGGATAAATCTTTTCGACTCTCTGCGTCCGATGTCTTTAAAGGTGGGTGGTTATTGTTTATACCATACAATAAATGTGAATATGTGTAATATGTCGGTTTCTTGACAACAAGTCTATTTATTGTTTGTCAGATGACATCCCATTTATCAACTGCTTGCTTGTTTGTTTTTAAATGGGTTTCTTGATGAGTATGGTACTTAAATATTTGTTGATTAGTTTGTGCGTAGCATCTAGTCACATTAGTAGGCATTTTTGCATAGTCAGTTTTGATTTGACTCCTGTTACTGTCACTGTGCTATGACATGCATGTGGAGGTATCCCTTTGAGGTAGTGATATACATTTCTAATTTATTTAATTAGCCCATGTGAAAAAAAGAGCCACCTGCTCTCATCCTGTAAATGCATTAGGTAAGTGCAAGCCATAAAAATGATGTTACCTACCAACGAAAGGATCTTACCCCCTTATTGTAAAGAGGATGCCTGTCCCTTTTCTATATACATTTTCCGCTTGATTTAAATGTGTCCCCTTTCATTTTTAAACTGCTAGCTAGTAAGATCGGTCATACACATGTGTTTTTTTTTTGTTTTTTTTCCTTTAAACATTTATAAAAAAAAATAAACTCTTTCTCTCTTTTATGCGTATACTTTTTTGCGTTATTTTGCATATGCGTGTTATAGTTGTTCCATAAAAGTTTATGAAGAGGTTGCATAGTGATACTGCATGTATATAAGAGACAAATTATAGGAGTAGGGTTACATGCATTTTGGTTTACATGTTTAACTTGTTAAATTATAACTCTACAAACAGATCAAGGGACTGGATTTTGTGTGACTGGTAAAATTGAGGCTGGCTACGTTCAAATAGGTGATCGGTTACTTGCTCTTCCCCCGAACGACACCTGCACTGTGAAAGGTATGTATGTTTGCAGATGTGCAATGTGCTATCGAAGGATATCCTTTCTCATGTTTCTGATTACATTTCTCTATTTTGGATCAAGAAAAACCTCTGAAAGTCCTGTCTGCTCCTGAAACTGTAACAGTTTCTCAAAATGATACTGACTGTTAAATTACTATTTAAAAAAAAAACCCTGAAGCAGACTTCCTCACAGGTGATTGTGTTTCTGCAGATTAATGCACATATGCAATTGTGTGAGATATTTCACTTGCTTTGAGATAGTGAAGTATTTATTTCTCACGCTACCGGATGAATCCCATATTTCCTTATTACTCAGCATTGTATTATCTAACTGTCCCTTTACCCCTAATGTTCAAAAGGTAATGCTAGCAACTGAAATGTAAGTTTGTTTTATCTTGGATTGGTATCTAAATATAGCACCGCTAAAATTATGTTTATCATTTTGAAAGTTTGAGTTTTCATTTCTGTAAATGAATATCATGCATCATGTATCATAACAGAGAATCTAAAAATATGAGAAAGCAATTGTTTGCATTTTTTATTGATCTATATAATAATATTATTATATGTAGGTTAAATATATAATATAGATAATATTCATGTAATCTTATTTTAATATTCAAGTAACCTTATTTGTATTTACTGTTTCTTAAAATCTGTTGTGAATAAATGGATAGTGTATTCATACAAGCAGCTAGTAAGAGTTAATTGTATTTAATAATAAGGTTAAGGATAATTAGAGGATTTGTGGCATTGAAGCCAAGTGCTGAATTAAACACTATAGTATATCAAATTAATTTAAAGAAGAATAACACTTTACTAACATATATGCAAACAAACAAATTACCATGATTTGGATCATTAAAGAAATGGGTATGGGACTTCCATTGCTAATAAATCATAATACAAATGATTCAACTAAATTATTAAAAACAATAGGCTACAAAAATGGGGCTAGGTATCCTGGATAGGGTCCTAAAATTACAAGGGAGCAGTGAGAAGATGAGTGTGTGTGGTGTCGGCAATCATACAGAGCAAATGGTCTATGCGTTCAAAGGCGGCGTCCTGCCTGCGTACTGCTGGGATTGAACACAGACGGCCAATTTCTAACTGCTTCCCTGTAGCTTTACACACCAAACACACATACACAGTATTATCTCAATCCTCTTTATACATATTCATCGGAGATAAAGAGCATAACTATGTGGGAAACATTCCCTTCATTCACTCAAAGTCTAGTTGATTAAATTTAAGAAACAATGTATCACAGTGTATCACTACTAACGTAATTCCAAAATCACATATAAGGAGCTTGAAAGGTAATATTCATGGCCTTTCTGTATGTGTGTGTGTGAGTAAATTATCACAACACCAACGTGTCAGTTTCATATAAAACAGCCCCCAGAGAAGAAATAAATTGAAGTACAGTTAGTGAGCAAGCCGTGCTCCCACAGTATAGGACCCTCACACAGGCCACGAAACACCATTTCAAATGACCTGAGCTCTCTCTCACCCCCCCCCCCCCCATGGTAGGTTAATTTCTGATGCTGCCTCTTGATTTCATAGCTTTTCTATTGCCAATTCAGTGTTGACATTTTCAGAATAGGTTATGGTTTCATCAGGCAAAATAAGCTATGTCAAATGACTAAAAAAAGGGGAAGAAATTATTAGTAAACGATGTAATACTCTCCTGCAGATAAAATAGCTCAGTGTGAACACATACAGTATAAGGTGCAAACATTTTACAGTATTATGTCTCTCTTAACTGATTTTTATTAGGTAAATTTAGAGAGAATAACAACTAACTCTTAAAATTGTAATTATGCACACATGGAATAAGTCCATATATTGCTAACACTTTACTTTAAAGGGACATAAAACCATTGTTTTTCTTTTATGATTCAGACAGACCATATCATTAAAAAAAAAAAATTGTCTTATCCGATTTCTTTCTCATGGTATTCTTTGTAGAAGAGATACCTTGGTGCATAGCATGCACATCTCTTTAGCAGTTCATGGCAGGAAACATTGCTGCTCTCTGGTGCTCTTGAAAACATATAGAATTGTTAACAGTATTCTTGTAAATATTTATATAGTGCTTCTGTATTAGAATCATTTTATTCGGCAAGTATAAAAAAATACACAAGTGTCTATCATTGAAATATCTAATAAAAAGCAATACTAATTAAAGCACACAATTTTTATGAAATCCGGCATTTTATAAATCTGTGCAATAATGCAATCTGTGCAAATAAATGCAATAAAGTGCTATAGGTAAAAATAAATACAATCATAGCAAAGGTGTCAGTGTTGTAAAAAATATGTGAATATCATTGAAATAACTTTAAAAAACAAAAAGACACAATTTTGTGAAATATGCCATGAATATGTACAACAACCTGCAAAAATAGCCCAGGGAAAAACGCTGTTCAAGTGACGATTTGTCAAAGTTTTTTAATCTCTCAGCCAGTGGAGGCTCCTTCATATGATCACAACCGCACATGAGCCTCCTGGGAAAAAAAAAGAAAATACATTTTTTGGCTGAATAAATATAATTTCTCCAATAGCCCCCCTATTGGAAAAATTATATTTATTCTGCCAAAAAAGGTTCCAGTCTACTGTACAGTTTAATAATAATAAAAAATAATAATTTTATCTACCTCTCTACAGCACGTGCGGTAGAGAGGTAAAGCCTGCTATATCCCTTTGCACATTTTTTTTATGTGCCTGCCAGTGTTCCCTCTAAGGCCAGTTTTGTGTGCGGCCCAGTAGTGAAGCAGTTAATAAAAGAACCATACCTTACAGTCTGCATTGTGCAGTGTTTGGTAACTGCAGGGTGTGGTTACCTAATTAACTGTTTCACTGCTGGGCCGCACACAAAACTGGCCTTAGAGGGAACACTGGTGCCTGCTGCTCCGCCCATAACAGAGCCTATACCTTTGCTAATAGCACAATTTTCAGTGTGCGGTTGGGTCATTTCTGTGGGCGGGCAGCAGGGGGAGCTCCCAAGGCTAGGAACTAACTACAAGTCCCATAATGCATAGCCATTACTTAGCCGATGAGAGAGCGGTCTGGTGATCAGGGGAGGAGGGGCTGCAGACTTGCGTGTGTGTGGAACAAACACTGGCACTGCTAATCAAGGTATGTCTCTATAATACTTTATCATCATATCTACTTAGGCAAAAATTCACTCCAGATCTTATTACAGCATAAAGATAGAGTGTAGACTGCAACAGCAGCAGCCAGCAAGTAAAGCAGTTCAGTGTAGCCGATCAGGGAGAATTACAGCAGTGAAGATTTCTAAGATGGAAAACGTTTTTACTACATTTGTGTTATGTAGATTCTTTACTGATAAAAAACGATTTTTTTTTAATTTTACATCTGTAGTCTAGGACTACAGATATAAAATAAAATAAAAAATCGTTATGCATCAGTAAAGAATATACATAACACATGTAGTAAAAACGTTTTCCATCTTAGAAATCTTCACTGCTGTAATTCTTAAATGTTATACACCACTGCCACCTGCTGGCTGCAAGTAATATAGCAAGCACTATAATATGATTGTGTGTGAGGGTAATGTACAGTATATATATATATATATATATATATATATATATATATATATATATATATATATGTGTGTGTGTGTGTGTTGTGGAAAAAAAAACTAGGCTGATATTTTACCACATAGGTATTTAATAAATTGTTGGTGTGATACATTTTGTAATATATATATATATATATATATATATATATATATATATATATATACATATATATATATTATTTTTTAATATACAGTGTGTGTGTAATATATATATATATATATATATCTATTTTACATAACTGGTCCGTGAACCCCCATTTGAATAACCCACAAGCCGCCACTGCTCTCAGCCTTGGCCTGTGATGAGAGGAAATACAATTAAGTGACCAGGATGAGCCACTCTTTCTTTTATTCTTAATAGATAAACATTCATGAGAGAAGGAAGCTGACAGCCAACAATTTTATCTGCAGATCTCACAATTCAGTGTAATTTCTCTATTGATTGCAAAGTAGCAGAACCAAACCAGACAGAAATGGAAGAGGATAAATCCAATTCAATAATAGCTGAATAGAAGTGAACTAGCATTTCTTCAGAGAAACCACATTTCTTAAGGTGCCTTAAAAGTACATTTGTTGCTGAGACTTCTTAGTTATCATGGTGATATTACTATTTCTTTTAATATCCTGTTGGAGCACAGTCTCCAGAAAGTCATAGGACTTGGCACTGTACAAGCCTTGGTTTTCAATGGAGAAATCAAGAACCCTTTCCTTGGTCTTATGAATGTTCATCTCTAAGTTTTTAAAGGGACATAAAGCAAGTTGGGATAGAGACAAAATATAATATGTACTTTAATTACTTTACCTGCAAATTTATACTGCAGTGCCTCGCCATTAATCCTTTCTTTTAAGTTTCTCAATTGTACAGCTCCAACCCCCCACACATTTCCTTCTATCGCTACATCTATTTCCACCTTTGCTGTTGGTAGAATTCAGAACTGCACAGTCATTATCTGCTGGATCATGCCTAGAATCAAATAAGCAGCTGTGAAATACAAGGCATGTGTTTCTGATGCTAAACACTTATAAGGGGGGTGGATCAGACTACTCCAGACAGTATGGCTATGTCAGTCATTTTGCTTATGTTTGAAAATTATTTTAAAATACTTGCCAACAATTTTGTAAAAAAAACATTTTAATGCAAAGATTTTTTACGTAATTAGTCCTTTTAGGATATGCACAGATCTCAACATGTTTTCTTTCATGTAATTAGCAAGAGTCCATGAGCTAGTGACGTATGGGATATACATTCCTACCAGGAGGGGCAAAGTTTCCCAAACCTCAAAATGCCTATAAATACACCCCTCACCACACCCACAAATCAGTTTTACAAACTTTGCCTCCTATGGAGGTGGTGAAGTAAGTTTGTGCTAGATTCTACGTTGATATGCGCTCCGCAGCAGGTTGGAGCCCTGTTTTCCTCTCAGCGTGCAGTGAATGTCAGAGGGATGTGAGGAGAGTATTGCCTATTTGAATTCAATGATCTCCTTCTACGGGGTCTATTTCATAGGTTCTCTGTTATCGGTCGTAGAGATTCATCTCTTACCTCCCTTTTCAGATCGACGATATACTCTTATATATACCATTACCTCTACTGATTCTCGTTTCAGTACTGGTTTGGCTTTCTACTACATGTAGATGAGTGTCCTGGGTTAAGTAAGTCTTATTTTCTGTGACACTCTAAGCTATGGTTGGGCACTTTTATATAAAGTTCTAAATATATGTATTCAAACATTTATTTGCCTTGACTCAGGATGTTCAACGTTCCTTATTTCAGACAGTCAGTTTCATATTTGGGATAATTCATTTGAATAATCAATTTTTTTCTTACCTTAAAATTTGACTTTTTTTCCTGTGGGCTGTTAGGCTCGCGGGGGCTGAAAATGCTTCATTTTATTGTGTCACTCTTGGCGCGGACTTTTTTGGCGCAAAATTTTTTTTTTCTGTTTCCGGCATCATACGTGTCGCCGGAAGTTGCCTCATTTTTGACGTTTTTTTGCGCCAAAAGTGTCTGCGTTCCGGATGTGGCGTCATTTTTGGCGCCAAAAGCATTTAGGCGCCAAATAATGTGGGCGTCTTTTTTGGCGCTAAAAAATATGGGCGTCACTATTGTCTCCACATTATTTAAGTCTCATTATTTATTGCTTCTGGTTGCTAGAAGCTTGTTCACTGGCATTTTTTCCCATTCCTGAAACTGTCATTTAAGGAATTTGATAAATTTTGCTTTATATGTTGTTTTTTCTATTACATATTGCAAGATGTCCCAGATTGACACTGAGTCAGAAGATACTTCTGGAAAAACGCTGCCTGGTGCTGGATCTACCAAAGTTAAGTGTATCTGTTGTAAACTTGTGGTATCTGTTCCTCCAGCTGTTGTTTGTAATGAATGTCATGACAAACTTGTTAATGCAGATAATATTTCCTTTAGTAATGTTACATTACCTGTTGCTGTTCCATCAACATCTAATACTCAGAGTGTTCCTGTTAACATAAGAGATTTTGTTTCTAAATCCATTAAGAAGGCTATGTCTGTTATTCCCCCTTCTAGTAAACGTAAAAGGTCTTTTAAAACTTCTCATTTTTCAGATGAATTTTTAAATGAACATCATCATTCTGATTCTGATAGTGGTTCCTCTGGTTCAGAGGATTCTGTCTCAGAGGTTGATGCTGATAAATCTTCATATTTGTTCAAAATGGAATTTATTCGTTCTTTACTTAAAGAGGTCTTAATTGCATTAGAAATAGAGGATTCTGGTCCTCCTGATACTAAATCTAAAGTTTAAATAAGGTTTTTAAATCTCCTGTAGTTATTCCAGAAATTTTTTCTGTCCCTGATGCTATTTCTGAAGTAATCTCCAGGGAATGGAATAATTTGGGTAATTCATTTACTCCTTCTAAACGTTTTAAGCAATTATATCCTGTGCCATCTGACAGATTAGAATTTTGGGACAAAATCCCTAAGGTTGATGGGGCTGTCTCTACTCTTGATAAACGTACTACTATTCCTATGGCAGATAGTACTTCCTTTAAGGATCCTTTAGATAGGAAGATTGAATCCTTTCTATGAAAAGCTTACTTATGTTCAGGTAATCTTCTTAGACCTGCTATATCTTTAGCGGATGTTGCTGCAGCTTCAACTTTTTGGTTAGAAGCTTTAGCGCAACAAGTAACAGATCATAATTCTCATAGCATTATTAATCTTCTTCAACATGCTAATAACTTTATTTGTGATGCCATCTTTGATATCATTAGAGTTGATGTCAGGTATATGTCTCTAGCTATTTTAGCTAGAAGAGCTTTATGGCTTAAAACTTGGAATGCTGATATGTCTTATAAGTCAACTTTGCTTTCCCTTTATTTCCAGGGTAATAAATTATTTGGTTCTCAGTTGGATTCTATTATCTCAACTGTTACTGGAGGGAAAGGAACTTTTTTACCACAGGATAAAAGATCTAAAGGTAAATTTAGGTCTAATAATCGTTTTCGTTCCTTTCGTCACAATAAGGAACAAAAGCCTGATCCTTCACCCACAGGAGCGGTATCAGTTTGGAAAGCATCTCCAGTCTGGAATAAATCCAAGCCTTTTAGAAAACCAAAGCCAGCTCCCAAGTCCACATGAAGGTGCGGCCCTCATTCCAGCCCAGCTGGTAGGGGGCAGATTACGATTTTTCAAAGAAATTTGGATCAATTCAATTCACAATCTTTGGATTCAAAACATTGTTTCAGAAGGGTACAGAATTGGCTTCAAAATAAGGCCTCCTGCAAAGAGATTTTTTCTTTCCCATGTCCCAGTAAATCCAGCGAAGGCTCAAGCATTTCTGAAATGTGTTTCAGATCTAGAGTTGGCTGGAGTAATTATGCCGGTTCCAGTTCTGGAACAGGGGCTGGGGTTTTATTCAAATCTCTTCATTGTACCAAAGAAGGAGAATTCCTTCAGACCAGTTCTGGATCTAAAAATATTGAATCGTTATGTAAGGATACCAACATTCAAAATGGTAACTATAAGGACTATCCTGCCTTTTGTTCAGCAAGGACATTATATGTCCACAATAGATTTACAGGATGCATATCTGCATATTCCGATTCATCCAGATCACTATCAGTTTCTGAGATTCTCTTTCCTAGACGAGCATTACCAGTTTGTGGCTCTGCCGTTTAGCCTAGCAACAGCTCCAAGGATTTTTACAAAGGTTCTCTGTGCCCTTCTGTCTGTAATCAGAGAACAGGGTATTGTGGTATTTCCTTATTTGGACGATATCTTGGTACTTGCTCAGTCTTCACATTTAGCAGAATCTCATACGAATCGTCTTGTGTTGTTTCTTCAAGATCATGGTTGGAGGATCAATTTACCGAAAAGTTCATTGATTCCTCAAACAAGGGTTACCTTTTTAGGTTTCCAGATAGATACAGTGTCCATGACTCTGTCTCTGACAGACAAGAGACGTCTAAAATTGATCTCAGCTTGTCGAAACCTTCAATCACAATCATTCCCTTCGGTAGCCTTATGCATGGAAATTCTAGGTCTTATGACTGCTGCATCGTATGCGATCCCCTTTGCTCGTTTTCACATGCGACCTCTTCAGCTCTGTATGCTGAACCAGTGGTGCAGGGATTACACAAAGATATCTCAATTAATATCTTTAAAACCGATTGTACGACACACTCTGACGTGGTGGACAGATCACCATCGTTTAGTTCAGGGGGCTTCTTTTGTTCTTCCGACCTGGACTGTAATTTCAACAGATGCAAGTCTGACAGGTTGGGGAGCTGTTTGGGGGTCTCTGACAGCACAAGGGGTTTGGGAATCTCAGGAGGTGAGATTACCAATCAATATTTTGGAACTCCGTGCAATTTTCAGAGCTCTTCAGTCTTGGCCTCTTCTAAAGAGAGAATCGTTCATTTGTTTTCAGACAGACAATGTCACAACTGTGGCATACATCAATCATCAAGGAGGGACTCACAGTCCTCTGGCCATGAAAGAAGTATCTCGAATTCTGGTATGGGCGGAATCCAGCTCCTGTCTAGTTTCTGCGGTTCATATCCCAGGTATAGACAATTGGGAAGCGGATTATCTCAGTCGACAAACGTTACATCCGGGCGAATGGTCTCTTCACCCAGAGGTATTTCTTCAGATTGTTCAAATGTGGCATCTTGGTTGAAATCTTTAATTCATCATGCTTATGTCGAGTCGGGTAAAACTCCGCCTCAAAGGATTACAGCTCATTCTACTAGGTCAGTTTCTACTTCCTGGGTGTTTAGGAATGAAGCTTCGGTTGATCAGATTTGCAAAGCAGCAACTTTGCATACTTTTACTAAATTCTACCATTTTGATGTGTTTTCTTCTTCTGAAGCAGTTTTTGGTAGAAAAGTACTTCAGGCAGCTGTTTCAGTTTGATTCTTCTGCTTATAATTTCAGTTTTTTTCATTATAAGATTTAAACTTTATTTTGGGTGTGGATTATTTTCAGCGGAATTGGCTGTCTTTATTTTATCCCTCCCTCTCTAGTGACTCTTGCGTGGAAGATCCACATCTTGGGTAGTCATTATCCCATACGTCACTAGCTCATGGACTCTTGCTAATTACATGAAAGAAAATATAATTTATGTAAGAACTTACCTGATAAATTAATTTCTTTCATATTAGCAAGAGTCCATGAGGCCCACCCTTTTTTGTGGTGGTTTTGATTTTTTTGTATAAAGCACAATTATTCCAATTCCTTATTTTTTATGCTTTCGCACTTTTTTCTTATCGCCCCACTTCTTGGCTATACGTTAAACTGATTTGTGGGTGTGGTGAGGGGTGTATTTCTAGGCATTTTGAGGTTTGGGAAACTTTGCCCCTCCTGGTAGGAATGTATATCCCATACGTCACTAGCTCATGGACTCTTGCTAATATGAAAGAAATGAATTTATCAGGTAAGTTCTTACATAAATTATGTTTTTAAAGACCCTTTAGATAGGAAACTTGAATCCTATCTAAGGAAAGCCTATTTATATTCTGGTCATCTGCCATTTCTTTGGCTGATGTTGCAGCTGCATCAACTTTTTGGTTGGAAAGTTTAGTGCAACAGGAAATGGATCCCGATTTGTCTAGCATTGTTCGCTTGCTTCAACATGCTAATCATTTTAACTGTGATGCCATTTTTGATATCACCAAAATTGATGTTAAGTCTATGTCTTTAGCTATTTTAGCTAGAAGAGCTTTGTGGCTTAAATATTGGAATGCTGATATGGTATCTAAGTCTTTGATTACTATCTCTTTCTTTCCAAGGTAATAAGTTATTTGGGTCTCAGTTGGATTAGATTATTTCAACTGTCACTGGGGGGGAAGGGAGTTTTTTTGCCTCAGGATAAAAAACCTAAGGGTAAATCTAAAGCTTCTAACCATTATCGTTCCTTTCAACAAAATAAGGAACAGAAACCTAATTTTTCCCCCAAAGAATCTGGTTCCAATTGGAAACCTTCTTCAAGTTGGAATAAATCCAAGCCGTTTAAGAAACCAAAGCCAGCCCCCAAGTCTGCATGAAGGTGCGGTCCTCAATCCAGCTCAGCTGGTAGGGGGCAGATTAAGATTTTTCAAAGATATTTGGGCAAATTTTGTCCAAAATCAATGGATTCAGAGTATTGTCTCTCAAGGGTTTTTTCTCTCATGCATTCTAGCAATCCAGTAAAGGCTCAAGCTTTTCTGAAGTGTGTTTCAGACCTGGAGCTTTCAGGGGTAATCATACGAGTTCCGTTTCAGGAACAGGATCTGGGGCTTTATTAAAATCTATTCATTGTCATAAAGAAAGAAAATTCATTCAGACCAGTTCTGGATCTAAAAATTTTGGATCGTTTTGTAAGAGTGCCAACTTTCAAAATGGTGACTATAAGGACTATTCTGCCTTTTGTTCAGCAAGGGCATTATATGTCCACAATAGATTTACAGGATGCATATCTTCATATTCCGATTCATCCAGATCACTATCAGTTTCTGAGATTCTTTTTTCTAGACAAGCATTACCAATTTGACGCTCTTTCATTTGGCCTAGCGATAGCTCCAAGAATCTTTTCAAAGGTTCTCGGTGCCCTACTCTTTGTAATCAGAGAACGGGGTATGGCAGTGTTTCCTTATTTGGACAATATCTTGGTACTAGCTCAGTCTTTACATTCTGCCGAATCTCACACAAATCAACTAGTGTTGTTTCTTCAAATACATGGTTGGAGGATCAATTTACCAAAAAAATTTTTGATTCCTCAGACAAGGGTCACCTTTTTAGGTTTTCAGATAGATTCAGTGTCCATGACTCTGTCTCTAACAGACAAGAGACAAATACAATTGGTTTCAGCTTGTTTGGCCCTTCAGTCTCAGTCATTCCCTTCAGTAGCTATGTGCATGGAAGTTTTAGATCTCATGACTGCAGCATTGGACGCGATCCCCTGTGCTCGTTTTCACATGAGACCTCTCCAGCTTTTTATGCTGAACCAATGGTGCAGGGATTATACAAGGATATCACAATTAATATCCTTAAATCCCAATGTTCGACTGTCTCTGACTTGGTGGTTAGATCACCATCGTATAGTTCAAGGGGCCTCTTTTGTTCGTCCAACCTGGACTGTGATTACAATAGATGCAAGTCTTTCAGGTTGGGGCGCTGTCTGAGGATCTGACAGCACAAGGGGTTTGGAAATCTCAAGAGGTGAGATTACCAATCAATATTTTGGAACTCCGTGCTATTTTCAGGGCTCTTCAGGTTTGGCCTCTGTTGAAGAGAGAACCGTTCATTTGTTTTCAGACAGACAATATCACAACTGTGACATATGTCAATCATCAGGGTGGGACTCACAGTCCCCAAGCTATGAAAGAAGTATCTCGGATACTTGTTTGGGCGGAATCCAGCTCCTGTCTAATTTCTGTGGTTCATATCCCAGGTGTAGACAATTGGGAAGTGGATTATCTCAGCCGTCAGACTTTACATCCAGGGGAGTGGTCGCTCCATCCAGATGTATTTTCTTTTTTTTTCAGTTGTGGGGTCTTCCAGAAATAGATCTGATGGCTTCCCATCTAAACAAGAAACTACCCAGGTACCTGTCCAGGTCCAGGGATTCTCAGGCGGAAGCGGTGGATGCGTTGGCAGTTCCTTGGTGTTACCAACCTGCTTATATCTTTCCGCCTCTGGTTATTCTTCCAAGAGTGATTTCCAAAATCATCATGGAACAATCGTTTGTGTTGCTGGTTGCTCCAGCATGGCCTCACAGGTTCTGGTATGTGGATCTTATACGGATGTCCAGTTGCCAACCTTGGCCACTTCCATTAAGGCCAGACCTTCTGTCTCAAGGTCCGTTTTTTTATCAGGATCTCAAATCATTAAATATGAAGGTATGGAAATTGAACATGAAACAGGCTCGTAAATCTGTTTCTAGGAAGATTTATTATCGAGTTTGGAAGACTTATATTTCATGGTGTTTTCATCAATTCTCCTGGCATTCTTTTAGAATTCCTAGAATTTTACAGTTTCTTCAGGATGGTTTGGATAAGGTTTTTTTTGCAAGTTCCTTGAAGGGACAAATCTCTGCTCTTTCTGTTTTATTTCACTGAAAAATTGCTAAGCTTCCTGATATTCACTGTTTTGTTCAGGCTTTGGTTCGTATCAAGCCTGTTATTAAATCAATCTCTCCTCCTTGGAGTCTTAATTTGGTTTTGAAGGTTTTACAGGCTCCTCCTTTTGAGCCTATGCATTCTTTGGACATTAAACTACTTTCTTGGAAAGTGTTGTTCCTTTTAGCCATCTCTTCTGCTAGAGGAGTTTCTGAATTATCTGCTCTTTCTTGTGAATCTTCTTTTCTGATTTTCCATCAGGATAAGGCGGTTTTGCGTATTTCATTTAAATTCTTACCTAAGGTTGTGAATTCTAACAATATTAATAGAGAAATTGTTGTCCCTTCTTTATGTCCTAATCCTAAGAATTCTTTGGAGAGATTGTTACATTCTTTGGATGTGGTAAGAGCTTTGAAATATTATGTTGAAGCTACTAAAGATTTCAGGAAGATGTCTGGTCTATTTGTTATCTTTTCTGGTTCTAGGAAAGGTCAGAAGGCTTCTGCCATTTCCTTGGCATCTTGGTTAAAGCTTTTGATTCATCAGGCTTATTTTAAGTCGGGTCAGGACCCCCCTCAGAGAATTACAGCTTATTCTACTAGATCAGTCTCCACTTTGTGGGCTTTTAAGAATGAAGCTTCAGTTGATCAGATTTGCAAAGCAGCAACTTGGTTTTCTTTGCATACATTTACTAAATTCTACCGTTTTGATGTATTTGCTTCTTCGGAAGCAGTTTTTGGTAGAAAAGTTCTTCAGGCAGCTGTTTCAGTTTAATTCCTCTGCTTATGTTTTAAGTTTTTTTTCTTTCTTTTATGAGAAAAACTTATTCTTTTGGTTGTGGATTTAATTTTTTAGTGGGAAATGGCGGTTTTTATTGTATCCCCTCCCTCTCTAGTTAATCTTGTGTGGAGTTCCACATCTTGAGTATTACTATCCCATACATCACTAGCTCATGGACTCTTGCCAATTACATGAAAGAAAACATAATTTGTGTAAGAACTTACCTGATAAATTAATTTCTTTCATATTGGCAAGAGTCCATGAGACCCACTCTTTTTATGGTGGTTGTTTTTTTGTATAAAGCACAATTATTTCCAAATTCCTTTGTTGATGCTTTCTACTCCTTTCTTTATCAGCCACTACTTGGCTATTTGTTAAACTGAATTGTGGGTGTGGTGAGGGGTGTATTTATAGGCATTTTGAGGTTTGGGAAACTTTGCCCCTCCTGGTAGGATTGTATATCCCATACGTCACTAGCTCATGGACTCTTGCCAATATGAAAGAAATTAATTTATCAGGTAAGTTCTTGCATAAATTATGTTTTCATTTATTTTCTCCCCTTTACCCGTCTCTTTGTAGTAGTTTTCCTAATTCCTTCAGATGGACGACTTACATCACTGTTTGTCTTCCTCTCCTCCATCTTCTTTTTTTTAAATTAAATATTAATAATTTTTCATTCTAATAATTTTATTCCACCTGAATTCCAGTAATGGCCATCTAGCAGATCAGCCATATCCCACCAGTATTATAGTAATTGCCAGAAATATCAGTTGTGGTTATCTCACATTCATATTGAGAGCTTTCTAATATAAACTGCTTCTCTGCAGCTCAAAAGTTGGCAATCAGCCTTCATCTGCCATTTGGAAGTATTCTCTCAGTTCTGTCATTTAATTAGTTAATTCCAAACAATATTTCTTAAAAATGTGTAAATATATACATAATGTAAACTTAGCTATGGTTATACTAGTTTTGTACAGTATGTGTATGTATGTGTATTATGTGTATGTATGTATATATATATATATATATATATATATATATATATATATATGTGTGTGTGTATCAGGGACGTGCACTCATAGGAGGCAGGGGAGGAAGTGCCTACCCTGCCATATGTGGCCAAAGCTTAATTAAATTTTAATTAAAACAAAAAAAAGTCCAAAAATTTTTTTTTCCCCCCCCATGTAATGCTATGGAGAGGCAGGTACAGGAATGCTTCTCACCATTGCAGTACATGGGTCAAAGGAAAAGCTGTGCTGCAGCGCCACCTGTGTTCTGGCAATATATTAGCAGCAGAAATTGGTACCAATAGGAGGCATCCCTCTTGATGCCTCCTAGCAAGTGAAGGATATATAGATTAATCAGAAGGATATATAGATTAATCAGAAGGATATATAGATTAATCAGAAGGAGGATGCAGTGAGCAGGTTCATGTGACACAACTGGAAGCTGAGGTAACCTAAGAACAGATGACACCAAGCAGAAGAGTAAAGTAGTATTCTACATCTCTTGTGATTCACAAATTGTGTTCAGATACAGCTCATTAACAGGGGGGGACAGTAAGTGAGCATAACCCAATACTGACAGGAAGTCAAAGGGTCAATTCAAATTTAAATCCATAATTTAAAACCCAGAGTTTGAAGTTAAGTGTGCAGTGTCCACATTATTTAAATTAAAGTTTTTGACATTGAATATTGCTAAGCCTCCCTTTTTCATGGTTATTTTATTTAATTTGGTACAAACTCCATATATGTTATGTCTGTTCAGTCAGAGGATGCAGTATCTATTTTTATTTTTCTCTGTGTCTCCATTTATTTAAAGACTGCTGTTAACTTGTAATTCACAAATCAATTGAAAGCTGTTGCATTGTGTTTTTAACCCCTTAAGGACCACAGCACTTTTCCATTTTCTGTCTGTTTGGGACCAAGACTATTTTTACATTTCTGCAGTGTTTGTGTTTAGCTGTAATTTTCCTCTTACTCATTTACTGTACCCACACATATGATATACCGTTTTTCTCGCCATTAAATGGACTTTCTAAAGATACCATTAAGATAAAGATACCCCTCTCTGCCTTATTATGCGCCATATTGGGTACTGGCAGCTGTCTGCCAGTACCCAGTTTGAAATCAAATATGTTTTTTATAAAATGTTGTTATTTTATTATTTTTTTTAAAAAATTCTGTAGTGTAGCTGCCCCCCTCAACCCCCAACCTCCCACCCTCCCAGATCGTTAAAATGTGTAATGTTTCCACCCTCTCTCCAACCGAGTACCACCTTACAGTTGTTCCATAGTGTAGGGTTCCCACCCGCCCGCACGCGCACTCGATCCCGCCCCCCTTCCCCACCGATGGCCACCCACCCGCCTCCCTGTATCAGCTCCCACCCACCAACAAACATGGCCATTGATTGCCGATGCAGAGAGGGCCACAGGGTGGCTCTCTCTGCATCGGACGGCTAAAAAATGTTATATATTGAGGCATCACTGCTATAAAATAAAAGCAGTTGGAAGTGATCAGGATCGCTTCCACTGCTTTCAAAGACCGACGTACGGGGTACATCCTTGGTCATTAACTGCATTTTTTTTGCAGGACGTACCCCATACGTCGTTGGTCGTTAAGGGGTTAATATGTGCTGCTTTTATACAAGTTTATATTAATAAAAGGAGATAATGAGTCATTTAAAAAAATATATGTAATTATTGCAGTTGTTTAATGTTTTTAGAAATAATGCCACTGTAAAGTAACTGGTTAAACACATAGTCAAAGGGAGACATTTAAAATTAAACTTTCATGATTGAGGTAGAGCATGCTATTTTAATAAACTTTTCTAGTTATTTATATTTTGAGAATTAGCATCAACTGTTGCTGGCCCTATGTCAGCAAATCAAATTAGTTTTTGAAAGGAACATGAAAGTCATAATTACATTTTCAGATAGAAATTGCACACAAAATAAGTAAACTTTCTATTTTACTTTTATTATTATGTACTTCATTCTTTTGGTATCCTTTGGTGTCCTTTGTTGAAGAGCATACCTAAGTGGGATGTGCACGTGCGTTTCTTGAACACCATATTGCAAGCAGCTGTGTTGGCAGTATTGATAACTTGTCCTTTGTGTAAAACTTGTAGGGTAAATTATTTCTATTTTTACAATACAGTAGTGAGTAGAGAAGAGATTGTGTATCATTCTAATTGCTTAGTAACTGGCACTGTGCCACAGAATTGTGTGTGTGTGGGTGTCAGTGAGCAGAGTATGTGTGCTTTATTCTCCAGGTAATCAATACATTTCCGATGAGCTGGTGCTTTAGTGCAGTGTTTCTCAACAATGGTCCTCAAGTACCCCCAACAGGCCAGGTTTTCATTACAGCTGAATCAGTGCACAGGTGAAGTAATCAGCTGATCAGTAACTCAGTGGTTACTAACTTGCTCTCACCCATCACCTGATTATGTCACCTGTGCACTGGTTCAGCTATCATTTAAACCTGCCCTGTTGGGGGTACTTGTGGCCCTCTGTACATGTGTTTCTCTGGCGTATCATATCTAGTGCCTCACCAGCCTCTGACCTCACTGCACGTCATTGGTGTGTATGTATGTGTATATATATATATATATATATATATATATGTGTGTGTGTATATATATATATATATATATATATATATATATATATATATATACATACAGTATATATACATACATACACACACACACACACACACACACACACACATTATAGAGGTTTGTACCTTTTTAAAAAAATTCATGTTAGTGGTCCACGGGATTCAAAATTGTGAGTTTAGTCGTCCCTGAGGTCCAAAAGGTTGGTGGCCCTGCACTAAAGTATACATTTCTATTAAATAGTCTACAATAATGTCAAACTTTGACATTAAAAAACAGAAAATAAGAGGTAAAAAAAAAAAGATAATTCTCTGTACCAAAGTACAAGGAAATGTGGGAGTATTCTCTGGTATCTTCAAAGAGATGTTACATAATACCAGTAAAGTACAATGTGTATAGTCTGATTAAAATGAGACTGCTGTTTCATTTAACAATTTCATATAAATTCAACTGTGAACAATAAACAGATTATAGCGAAACTGAAATACATGTCAATTCAGTCCATCTTCTCAGAAGAAAAAAAAGTTTAAGTGGTTAATCATCCCTGCAAAGCCTTAGAAAGGTGACAATTAGCAAGAAATGCTGTGCTATTGTAAGATGAATATAGAGAGAATTTGTAGCCTGTGATGCAAGACTATAAATAGAGATCTCCCAGTACCACTATGGTTTCCAGATATCAAAGATGAGTTGCCCTTTCCAAGCATTGAATAAAATATCCAGGACTCAACCTGATGCTTTTGTTGTACCTACTTGTGCCCTAACAGGGCAGGAGATTAGTTTGCACCGTCTGGTTATGAATGTGACTGGTAGGGGAACAATAATGGTAATAGTTGCTAGCTCATGTGTGTGGGTTGCTGGTTAAGTGTAAAGTTTTATATAGGTGAGAAGAGAGACACAAAAAAGCCGGATTAAATAATAAACCTGCTCTGCACTGAAAGCAACATCTGCAGGGTATCAAAAACCAATTTTTAATAACCCCATATGAGATCTCTAAGACAGACAAGTACCTTCCTTTTTTTTTTTTTTTAAGCTAAACGATTTTATTCATTTAAATAGTTCTTGTCTTCAAGTGATCATTTTCAGATTCCTAGATAGTAGTCTAGAATTATTATGCCTCTCCATTCTCACCAGGTAGAATATTATGTTTAAGCTATGAATTAATGTATGGAGAAATTAGGTGTCTTCAGTGAAACATTGCACAAAATATAAGGAGCATACAAGGATATGATTGGATCTTGCCAGTACTATACATTCAGACCTACTTGGTTAGATAGATATACCATCAGCCTCTCCACCCTGCCCAATTTCCCCAAGCTCTGATGTTTTTATCCATGTCTGCAAACTTTCACTACGGTTCCCCCATCTTTCCATTCTTCAGTGGATGAGCTTTAAGGACCAGTCAATACAATACATTTGCATAATCAACAAATGCATGATAAAAAGACAATGCAGGAGCACTTAGTCTGAACTTCAAATAAGTAGTATATTTTTTTCTATCAAATTTCAAAGTTATGTCTATTTCCACACAAATGCATATACATATATTCTGTGAATTCTTGCACATGCTCAGTACGAGTTGGTGACTGAATAAGTGTAAATATAAAAAGACTGTGCACTTTTTGTTAATGGAAGTACATTAGAAAGTTGTTTAAATTTGCATGCTCAATCTAAATCATGAAAGTTTAATATTGACTTGAGTGCCCCTTTAATAGAATAGCAGAGCCATCGGAGTTACTAGTGAGGCTGGAGACATTGTTTGTAAATCTGACTGTCATATACACACATACTCTGTGGGGAAGATTTACAAACAGACTTTGTTTGTTTGCTGTTCTAGGTTAAGTGCTATGACAAAAAGGAAATAAGGAGCAATAGATTTTATTTTTTTAATGAAATGTGGGCAGTAAGCTTGATTACATGCGTCTCGGTTTTTATGTTATTCTATGGAAACCATACACTAAAGAATGGACATTCAGAAACTGTAGTGAATAATCTCCATAGAATATCATACAAACTGGGAAACCTATTAATTTCTAAATAAAAAAGTTTATATGTTTTTTACAATACACTGTTATTACTCAATCAAATTACATTTTGTAGACATTGGCCTGCCTTTATTATGGTTTAAAATCTGTATCTGTATCTTGCATTGACAAAAGCAAAGGTCACAAAAGTTTGGCAAAACAATTTTTAAAATATATATTGTACAATCACCTTTGTATGTTATATAATCTCTATTCTCTACATGGCAAGGTGACATAAGGGTTAAAAAAATATTGGTTTGCCTATTTAATTCCCAAAATATTTCTTGTGAGCGTAAACTATTTCTACTTGTATAGAATTTTGACATATTACAGACATATCAACAGTATCTGTGCAAATGATAATGTAAATTATGCTGAAAAATACAGAATTACAATTAGCCGGTCATGATTCTCTACCTTTTTGATGTACTTTAACATGCAATTTTATCTTCAAAAGAGATAAATCATGTTACAGTTCATCAAAAACAAATGAATAATGTGGGTGCTTGCTTGTAACTATTGGCTTAATACACCCACTTGTATTGTAATAAAATTACAAATTATAATGTGTCCCAAATCATAGAGCAAGGGAAATATATGGAAATTCCCAGAAACCAATTCCCAGGAAGACATATCTAATACTGAAACTGTAATGGCTAACCATTTTGTGTCAAACGCATACATGGTATCTACTCTCTAACCAATTTTCAAATATTAGGCATTTCCAATTTTCAATGAAATAGAAAAAAATTGTTTGCCTACAGTGGATGGATGCCTGCGATTTTGTGACTCATAACAGATCATCAAGTACCAATGCTGGCTCTAGCATTGGACCAGGTGGGATCCACAGGACTGAAGTAGCATTTAACAGGGGTGACCTGTAGGGAAAGTAGACTGTTGCTAACATTATTTTTTTAATATATTAGGGGTTCATCAGCTGGGTATCAGCATGGTATTGTGTGATATTTCAATTTGCTGACCACAAGCACTAAAAGTGCTCTCCTAGGTAACTTTATAAATGTAACTCTGAAGCAACACCCCCTCCTTATACTAGTTCTGTCCAGCCAGGAGGTGGCTCCATGCTCTAGATGCCTTTGAGAGTTTTTTCTGTGTGCAGTTTTTCCACCCCTATGTGTTAGTAGCACTGGCTTACCTTTTCCTATCCAGCGCAATTAGCATGTAGCAGTGAGTTCTTTGTCCAGAGATTCCTTGTGTGAGCTGCCATGTTTCTGTGACCTCATTAGAATCCAACGTCACATGGGCTTTGTCTGAGGGCGGCCCTGATTGTGCGCCACATGCAATTCAATCTAGCCTTGGTGTGGGCCTTTGACTGCTGCGCTCGGAGCTCGGGCCTGCCTGGAGTCTCTTCTTTCTCATGAATATTCGTTGGCACCCTACTATGTGATTTTATCACTGCAGGGTATTGCAGTCTAAGTTTGTTCTGGAGGTTGTGGTTTTAAAATGCTATATATGTTATACAGACCATTTACTCCTTATGAAACCTGTAACTCCTCAATCTGCCTCTGACATGGCTGTGAGGTATGTTTTTTTTAAGAGAGAGTTTTTTGAGATTGTGTTTTTTTATGGTGAGTTCTGTATTTTTAGTACTACTGTTATGTTTTTTACTAGTCATGAATGTTAGCCTAAGCCAAGCTTTTCCCTTTGTGTTAACCCTTGCTTGCAAGACAAGAAATCGTGTAAAGTCTTTATTGGACAAATTTATTAGGCATGTGCATTTGGATCATTTGTAATGATCTGAATGCGGAAGAATGCAACATTTAGCTTTTTTCTGAGTCGGATTCCATGTTTTGAAAGTACAACACACTAAGATCTGGATTTGCACAGATCTTAGTGGGTTGCAATTTCACAAGAAGGTATCGGGCTCCGAAAAGAGGTGAATGCCGCAAGCGCACGCCGCCTTCCGCATTCAGAGCATCACAAATTATGCAAATGCTTAAAATTGATGGTGTAAGCTTTGCTCTTGCACCAGAGCAATCTGCAGGATGGTTTCAAACAATTAATTTAGTTTCTGAGGGGTAATTTTTGAGGCTGATGCACCTGTATCTTTTAACTTATCTGCTCTCTGCGACTTCATTAGAGGCATTAAACAGACTTTAGGAATTGAGGATGAACAACCCTATGTTTCTTCAGATTTGTTTAAGCCAGGCACTGTTTGATGAATATTTTCCTGTCTCAGATGCTATCAAATCTATGTATTTAACCAGACTCTCCAAACTTGAGATGGTGGATAAGAATCAATGTCGGATCACAATATAAATTGTTGTTCCTACTTTCTCTTGTTAAGTGTAGTCAGTCCACGGGTCATCCATTACTTATGGAATATATCTCTTCCTAACAGGAAGCTGCAAGAGGATCACCCAAGCAGAGCTGCTATATAGCTCCTCCCCTCACATGTCATATTCAGTCATTCTCTTGCAGCCTAACTAAAGATAGGTCGCTGTGAGAGGTCTGTGGTGTTTTTTAACTTAGTTTATTTCTTCAATCAAAAGTTTGTTATTTTAAATGGCACCGGAGTGTGCTGTTTGTTCTCAGGCAGCATTAGAAGAAGAATCTGCCTGCGTTTTCTATGATCTTAGCAGACGTAACTAAGATCCACTGGCTGTTCTCATCTGAGGAGTGAGGTAACTTCAGAAAAGGGGAATAGCATGCAGGGCCCCCCTGCAAACGAGGTATGTGCAGTAAATTATTTTTCTGAGGAATGGAATTGACTGAGAAAATACTGCTGATACCAATGTAACGTAAGTTCAGCCTTAAATGCAGTGATAGCGACTGGTATTAGGCTGATGAGTGTGTGTACACTGAATGTATTTTTCTAAGGAATGGAATTGACTCTGAAAATACTGTTAATACTGAAATAATGTATGAGCCTTAACTGCAGTAAAAGCGACTGGTAGCAGGCTTATTAATAACACTTCATAACTTTTAAAATGTATGTTCAAAACGTTTACTGGCATGTTAATCGTTTTTTGTGAGGTACTTGGTGATAAAACTTATTGGGGCATGATTTTTACCACATGGCCATCTTTGTTTTCTGCATAGAAACAGTTATCTGAGCTTCCCCACTGTTGTAATATGAGTGGGAGGGGCCTATTTTAGCGCTTTTTTGCGCAGTAAAAATTCAGTCACAATCTGTCTACTTCATCCTCCATGATCCAGATCGTCTCTAGAGAGCTCAGGGGTCTTCAAAATTCATTTTGAGGGAGGTAATCAGTCACAGCAGACCTGTGACATTGTGTTTTGACTGTGTTAAAAACGTTAATTATTAAATTGTATTCGTTTTTGGGTATTAAGGGGTTAATCATCCATTTGCTGGTGGGTGCAATCCTTTGCTAACTTAATACATTTACTGTGAAAAATTGGTTGCTATAACTATTTTGGTTCATTGTTATTTCAACTGTGACAGCTTTTTGTGGTTCTTAAAGGCACAGTAGCGTTTTTTATATTGCTTGTAAATTTATTTAGAAAAGTATTTCCAAGCTTGCTAGTCTCATTGCTAGTCTGTTTAAACATGTCTGACTCAGATGAATCTCTTTGTTCACTATGTTTAAAGGCCAATGTGGAGCCCAATAGAAATTTGTGTACTAATTGCATTGATGTTACTTTAAATAAAAGTAAATCTTTACATGTAAAGAAATTATCACCAGACAACGAGGGGGAAGTTATGCCGACTAACTCTCCTCACGTGTCAGTACCTTCGCCTCCCGCTCAGGAGGTGCGTGATTTTGTGGCGCCAAGTACATCAGGGAGGCCCTTACAAATCACTTTGCAAGACATGGCTACTGTTATGACAGAAGTATTATCTAAATTGCCAGAATTAAGAGGCAAGCGCGATAGCTCTGGGTTAAGGACAGAGCGCGCGGATGAGGTGAGAGCCATGTCAGATACTGCGTCACAGTTTGCAGAACATGAAGACGGAGAGCTTCATTCTGTGGGTGACGGATCTGATCCAGGGAGACTGGATTCAGAGATTTCTAATTTTAAATTTAAGCTTGAGAACCTCCGCATATTGCTAGGGGAGGTATTAGCGGCTCTGAATGATTGTAACACGGTTGCAATTCCAGAAAAATTATGTAGGTTGGATAGATACTATGCGGTACCGGTGTGTACTGACGTGTTTCCTATACCTAAAAGGCTTGCAGAGATTATTAGCAAGGAGTGGGATAGACCTGGTGTGCCTTTTTCCCCTCCTCCCATATTTAGGAAAATGTTTCCTATAGACGCCACCACACGAGACTTATGGCAGACGGTCCCTAAGGTGGAGGGAGCAGTTTCTACTTTAGCTAAGCGTACCACTATCCCGGTGGAGGATAGTTGTGCCTTTTCAGATCCAATGGATAAGAAATTAGAGGGTTACCTTAAGAAAATGTTTGTTCAACAAGGTTTTATCTTACAGCCCCTTGCATGCATTGCGCCTGTCACTGCTGCGGCGGCATTCTGGTTTGAGTCTCTGGAAGAGGCCATTCGCACAGCTCCATTGGATGAAATTATGAACAAGCTTAAAGCACTTAAGCTAGCTAACGCATTTGTTTCTGATGCCGTCGTACATTTAACCAAACTTACGGCTAAGAACTCCGGATTCGCCAACCAAGCGCGCAGAGCGCTATGGCTTAAATCATGGTAAGCTGACGTGACTTCTAAATCTAAATTACTTAATATTCCTTTCAAAGGGCAGACCTTATTCGGGCCCGGCTTGAAAGAAATTATAGCTGACATTACGGGAGGTAAGGGCCATGCTCTACCTCAGGACAGGGCCAAATCAAAGGCCAAACAGTCTAATTTTCGTGCCTTTCGTAACTTCAAGGCAGGAGCAGCATCAACTTCCTCCGCTCCAAAACAGGAAGGAGCTGTTGCTCGTTACAGACAGGGCTGGAAAGTTAACCAGTCCTGGAACAAGGGCAAGCAGGCCAAGAAACCTGCTGCTGCCCCTAAGACAGCATGAAGAGAGGGCCCCCTATCCGGAAACGGATCTAGTGGGGGGCAGACTTTCTCTCTTCGCCCAGGCTTGGGCAAGAGATGTCCAGGATCCCTGGGCGTTGGAGATCATATCTCAGGGATATCTCCTGGACTTCAAAACTTCTCCTCCACGAGGGAGATTTCATCTTTCAAGGTTATCAGCAAACCAAATAAAGAAAGAGGCGTTTCTACACTGTGTACAAGACCTCTTACTAATGGGGGTGATCCACCCAGTTCCGCGGACGGAACACGGGCAAGGATTCTATTCAAATCTATTTGTGGTTCCCAAGAAAGAGGGAACCTTCAGACCAATCTTGGACTTAAAATTCCTAAACAAATTCCAAAGAGTTCCATCATTCAAAATGGAAACTATTCGAACCATCCTTCCCATGATCCAAGAGGGTCAGTACATGACCACAGTGGACTTAAAGGATGCCTACCTTCACATACCGATTCACAAGGATAATTATCGGTACCTAAGATTTGCTTTCCTAGACAGGCATTACCAGTTTGTAGCTCTTCCCTTCGGATTAGCTACGGCTCCAAGAATCTTTACAAAAGTTCTGGGCTCACTTCTGGCGGTACTAAGACCGCGAGGCATAGCGGTGACTCCGTACCTAGACGACATTCTGATACAAGCGTCAAGTTTTCAAACTGCCAAGTCTCATACAGAGATAGTTCTGGCATTTCTGAGGTCGCATGGGTGGAAGGTGAACGTGGAAAAGAGTTCTCTATTACCACTTACAAGGGTTCCCTTTCTAGGGACTCTTATAGATTCTGTAGAGATGAAAATTTACCTGACGGAGGCCAGGTTATCAAAACTTCTAAATGCTTGCCGTGTCCTTCATTCCATTCCACACCCGTCAGTAGCTCAGTGCATGGAAGTAATCGGCTTAATGGTAGCGGCAATGGACATAGTACCATTTGCGCGCCTGCATCTCAGACCGCTGCAATTGTGCATGCTAAGTCAGTGGAATGGGGATTACTCAGATTTGTCCCCCCTGCTAAATCTGGATCAAGAGACCAGAGATTCTCTTCTATGGTGGCTTTCTCGGCCACATCTGTCCAAGGGGATGACCTTTCGCAGGCCAGATTGGACGATTGTAACAACAGACGCCAGCCTTCTAGGCTGGGGCGCAGTCTGGAACTCCCTGAAGGCTCAGGGACTATGGACTCAGGAGGAGAAACTCCTCCCAATAAATATTCTGGAATTAAGAGCAATATTCAATGCTCTCCTAGCTTGGCCTCAGTTAGCAACTCTGAGGTTCATCAGATTTCAGTCAGACAACATCACGACTGTGGCTTACATCAACCATCAAGGGGGAACCAGAAGTTCCCTAGCGATGTTGGAAGTCTCAAAGATAATTCGCTGGGCAGAGTCTCATTCTTGCCACCTGTCAGCGATTTACATCCCAGGCATGGAGAACTGGGAGGCGGATTTTCTAAGTCGCCAGACTTTTCATCCGGGGGAGTGGGAACTTCATCCGGAGGTCTTTGCTCAACTGATTAATCGTTGGGGCAAACCAGATCTGGATCTCATGGCGTCTCGTCAGAACGCCAAGCTTCCTTGTTACGGATCCAGGTCCAGGGACCCGGGAGCGGTGCTGATAGATGCTCTGACAGCCCCTTGGGTCTTCAACATGGCTTATGTGTTTCCACCATTTTCGATGCTTCCTCGTTTGATTGCCAAGATCAAACAGGAGAGAGCTTCGGTGATTCTGATAGCGCCTGCGTGGCCACGCAGGACCTGGTATGCAGACCTAGTGGACATGTCGTCCTGCCCACCGTGGTCTCTGCCTCTGAGACAGGACCTTCTAATTCAGGGTCCTTTCAACCATCCAAATCTAATTTCTCTGAGGCTGACTGCATGGAGATTGAACGCTTGATTCTATCAAAGCGTGGCTTCTCGGAGTGGGTTATTGATACCTTAATACAGGCTAGGAAGCCTGTTACCAGAAGAATTTACCATAAGATATGGCGTAAATATTTATATTGGTGCGAATCCAAGAGTTACTCATGGAGTAAGGTTAGGATTCCTAGGATATTGTCTTTTCTACAAGAGGGTTTAGAAAAGGGCTTATCTGCTAGTTCGTTAAAGGGACAGATTTCTGCTCTGTCTATTCTTCTACACAAACGTCTGGCAGAAGTTCCAGACGTTCAGGCTTTTTGTCAGGCTTTAGCTAGGATTAAGCCTGTGTTTAAGACTGTTGCTCCGCCGTGGAGCTTAAACTTAGTTCTTAACGTTCTTCAAGGCGTTCCATTTGAACCCCTTCATTCCATTGATATCAAGCTGTTATCCTGGAAGGTTCTGTTTTTGATGGCTATTTCCTCAGCTCGAAGAGTCTCTGAGTTATCTGCCTTACATTGTGATTCTCCTTATCTGATTTTTCATTCAGACAAGGTAGTTCTGCGTACTAAACCTGGGTTCTTACCTAAGGTAGTTACTAACAGGAATATCAATCAAGAGATTGTTGTTCCATCACTGTGTCCTAACCCTTCTTCAAAGAAGGAACAACTTTTGCATAATCTGGACGTAGTCCGTGCCCTGAAGTTCTATTTGCAGGCAACTAAAGATTTTCATCAAACTTCTTCCGTGTTTGTCGTTTACTCTGGACAGAGAAGAGGTCAAAAGGCTTCGGCTACCTCTCTCTCTTTTTGGCTTCGTAGCATAATACGTTTAGCCTATGAGACTGCTGGACAGCAGCCTCCTGAAAGGATTACAGCTCATTCTACTAGAGCTGTGGCTTCCACCTGGGCCTTTAAAAATGAGGCCTCTGTTGAACAGATTTGCAAGGCTGCAACTTGGTCTTCACTTCACACTTTTTCAAAATTTTACAAATTTGACACTTTTGCTTCTTCGGAGGCTATTTTTGGGAGAAAGGTGCTTCAGGCAGTGGTTCCTTCTGTTTAAGGTTCCTGCCTTGTCCCTCCCTTCATCCGTGTACTTTAGCTTTGGTATTGGTATTCCATAAGTAATGGATGACCCGTGGACTGACTACACTTAACAAGAGAAAACATAATTTATGCTTACCTGATAAATTTATTTCTCTTGTAGTGTAGTCAGTCCACGGCCCGCCCTGTCTTTAAGGCAGATCTAAATTTTAATTAAACTCCAGTCACCACTGCACCCTATGGTTTCTCCTTTCTCGTCTGGTTTTGGTCGAATGACTGAATATGACATGTGAGGGGAGGAGCTATATAGCAGCTCTGCTTGGGTGATCCTCTTGCAGCTTCCTGTTAGGAAGAGATATATTCCATAAGTAATGGATGACCCGTGGACTGACTACACTACAAGAGAAATAAATTTATCAGGTAAGCATAAATTATGTTTTTTGTCCCAATCCTTCTTTGCAAAAGAAACGTCTTCTGCATAATCTGGACGTGGTGCATGCACTAAATTTCTATCTTCAAGCAACTAAAGATTTTTGACAAAAAGATGGCCACTTCTACTACCCTTTCTCTCTGGTTGAGAATTGTTATCAGGTTGGCTTATGAGACAGCTGGTCAGCAGCCTCCTGGGAGAATTATGGCTCATTCCACTAGGGCTGTATCTTCTTCCTGGGCTTTCAAAAATTAAGTGTCTGTGGAGCATATTTGCAAGGCGGCAACATGGTCCTCTTTGCATACCTTTTCAAAATTCTACAAATTTGATACTTTTGCCTCGGCTTAGGCTTCTTTTGGGAGAAAAGTTCTTCAAGCAGTGGTGCCTTCTGTTAAGGTTTACCTGTCTTGTTCTCCCTCCCTTTCATCCTGTGTCCTTTAGCTTGGGTATTGGTTTCCACTAGTAATTAGAATGACATTGTGGACTCTCCATTCCATAGAATTGAAAACAAAATTTATGCTTACCTGATAAATTTCTTTCTTTCCAGGCATGGAGAGTTCACGACCCCACCCTAATTTAAATTGACAGTTTTTTTGTGTAAACCTCAATCACCTCTATACTTTTGTGTTATTTTCTTTTTCCATTTCCCTTCAGCCGAATGACTGGGGGTTATGGGTAAGGGAAGTGACACTTAACAGCTCTGCTGGCGTGCTCTTTGCCTCCTCCTGCTGGTAAGGAATGAAAGACATTTATCAGGTAAGCATACATTTTGTTTTTACGTTTAAAAAATACTAAGTCCCCCCAACAGTAAAAAAACCCACCCACCAAACCCCCCAAAATAAAAAAAACCCTAACACTTAAAAAAACTAAACTACCCATTGCCCCCAAAGGGGCATTTGTATGGGCATCGCCCGTTATAGGGGATTAAGCTCTTTTACTGCCCTTAAAAGGGCATTCAGCTCTTTTACAAGCCCATTAAATCCCTAATCTTAAAAAAAAAAAAATCTAACCCCCAAATAGGTACTCGCCATTCTTGAAGTCTGGCGGAGAAGGTCTTCTTTCAGACGGCTCCATCGTCTTCAATCTTCATCTGGAGCAAAGGCGGCGCGGAGCTGGCTTCCCCGATGCACTGATCCTCAGTGGCATGGAGGCTCCTCGTCATGCGATCGTCTGCCGTACACTGAAGATTAAATGCAAGGTACCCCATATGTATTGGGGTACCTTGCATTCCTATTTGCTGATATTTTGAAATCAGCCAATAGGATGAGAGCTACTAAAATCTGATTGGCTGATTTAAAAATTTCAGCCAATAGGAATGCAAGTTACCCCATATTGAATGCGGTACCTTGCATTCAATTTTCAGTGTATGCCAGAGATTGGATGAAGAGGAGCCTCCACACCACCGAGGACCGCCGCTCCGGATCCGCACATCGGGGAAGACCACTCCGCACCGCCTTCGCTCCGGATGAAGATAGAAGATGATCAAGCCACCTGGAAGAAGACCTTCACTGCCGGACTTCATGAACAGTGAGTACCTATTTGGGGCTTAGTCTTAGGCTTTTTTTGCTTTTTTTTAAGGGGTTTTTTTTTAGATTAGGGTTTTTAGTGCTGTAAAAGAGCTGTATGCAATGGGTAGCTTAGGTTTTTTTTATACTTTTTTTTTATTTTGGGGGGGTTAGTTGGGTTGGGGTTTTACTGTTTGGGGGTACTTTGTGATTTTTACATGTGAAAGAGCTGTTTTTTTTAGGGCAATGCCCTACAAAAGGCCCTTTTTTAAGGGCTATTAGTAGTTTATTGATAGATTAGGGGGTGTTTTTATTTTGGGTGGGATTTTTTCTTTTTATAGGGGTATAGGTTTAGGTTTAAATTTTTTAGTTTGGATAGCTTTGTTTATTTTTTCTGTAATTTTACATTTTTTATTTTTTGTAATATCACCTTTGGGGTTTGTAATGTTTTAAACATAGACTGCCCTCTCGGCAGGCTTATTGACTAGTAATAATAATAAAAAAGCCCTTTACTGCATATTTGTAGACTGTCTGCCAGTACCTAAGATGGTGGTGACGAGTTGGGGGGAGGTAAGAGAAGTGTTTGGGAGGTATCAGTTTGTGGGAGGTGTCAGGTGGAAGAGTAATCTCTACACTACAGCAAAATTAACCTTAAAAGCTAACTGATTAACCTTCACTGCCAGGAATTTCAGAATTGTGGTGCGCAGTTGCTATTAGCAGCCTTTTAATTGCTAAAAACTAATTGCAAAGCCATGCATGTCTATTTCTGAACAAATGGGACCTCAGACAAGCTTTTACAACCATTTGTCTTAGGACTGCAGTAGTTGTGTGTAAATACTTTCAGTGAGAACTCCAAAGTTTGCAAAAAAAGTTAACAATTTTGTATATGAAATTAGTGATTGAACAACAAAAGGTGGGGGGGCGCTCTACCTTAAAGGGACATGAAACCCAAAAAAATGATTTCATGATTTAGGTAGCACATACAATTTTAAACAACTTTCCAGTTTACTTATATTATCAAATTTGTTTTGTTCTCTTGGTATCATTTGTTGAAGGAGCAGCAATGCACTACTGTTTTCTAACTGAACACATGGGTGAGCCAATGACATTCGGTATATATATATATGCAGCAACCAATCCGCAGCTAGAACCTAGGTTCTATGTTACTCCTGAGCTTACCTAGATAAACATTTCAGCAAAGGATAACAAGAGAAGGAAATAAATTAAATAATAGTAGTAAATTAGAAAGTTGATTAAAATGTTATGCTATACCTAAATCATGAAAGAAAAATTTTGCATTTCATGTCCGTTTACATTGTTATTTACAAAAAAAACATACGTAACAATATCAAAATTATTAATATAAGTGGTTTCAGTGATCAAAAATAATTCAAATAATAACAAGGATTAATGAATAAATCCAACTAAAGTCCTGTGATAAAAAAACATCCTAATCCAAAGGGCTTATGCCAATATGTCCACTGGCACAATCAAGGCAGTTTGTTACATATGAGTACTTCAGTTCAACAAAATAGAAAAGAAAAACAAGAACAAAGGGCGCTTAATAGAGTATCACAGATGCAGGTATGTTCAAGTAAGACAATGAAGATGGTCCTACTCACATTTAGCAAGCACCTAAAATGACATAAAAGATAGTCATAAACCCCAAGGTACAATTCATAAAACCCTATTTTCCATATCTGCGCACCCTTCTGGGGAGGAGCAGAAGGGTGCGCAGACACGGAAACTAGGGTTTTATGAATTGTACCTTGGGGTTTATGACTATCTTTTATGTGAACTGCATCAAAAAGAATAATACAATTCAGAATAAACAAAGAGGAAATCTTTCTGCAAGGAGCATTGAAGGAAGCATATCTACCTGTGGGGAGGAGCCAATGACTGGAGAGCCAACTACTTGACAATCTGTACGGCACTTACCTCATTTTGATTGAGGTATTTTTTTGTAAGTAGGAAGTTCATCTATCCCTATTGGTCATTTTGGGCACACCAACTTACCCGGAGTTTGTCTTTTAGAAGAATTTCTTTCACGTGGTAACTTTTTCAGATTTTTTAGATTGTTTCTGGGACTATTATCACTGGACTGGTTGTAACAACTTTTATGCTTATATATACATTTATACACACATTTTAAGAGTTTAGTTTATTTTATTGCATTGTATTATTTTGTTTGCTGATACACACTGAATAACTTTGTTATAAGCCCTGTTATTGCGCCTACCACCAATCTTTATATTCATTTCAATTTACAGACTCTGTAATTTTGGCGGCGGGGGCCGCCAAGAATACTCAGTCAGGTTATTAAAGTGAATGTAAATTTTGATGCTAAAGTGCCCGGTTTTTAAAACTTTGATTAAAAACAGGGGCACTTTAATTCATCAAAATTTTCATTTCACTCCTGTTGTGAAAAAAAACTTACCTTTTAATCTTCACGGCAACTCCAGCTTCCTCCACCCATTTCAAAGCCTCTTCCTGGGTCTAAAATGAGGCATCCAGCTTCCTCCAATTACAGCAGTGAATCAGACACTGAATCCCCCGGGGGGGGAAGCTGTGATTGGAGGATGACCTATCAATCATTTCTGACATCAGAAATGGCTTGTGAGACCGAAGGAAGCTGGAGTTGCTGTGAAGTTTAAAAGGTAAGTTTTTCTTCACAACAGGAGTGAAATGTAAACTTTGATGAATTAAAGTGCCCCTGTTTTTAATCAAAGTTTTAAAAACCAGGCACTTTAGCATCAAAATTTACATTCACTTTAAGGTAGCACTACAGGTCTTATTAGGACTGAGTAATAATTTACTTAAAGTTCATATGCTATCTTCAAAGCACTGTTATTCATAGTTCTTTTCATATATATATATATATATATATATATATATATATATATATATATATATATATATATATATATATATATATGTATATATATATATATATATATATATATATATATATTTATATACTGTGTGTATATATATATATATATATATATATATACTGTGTGTGTGTGTATATATATATATATATATATATATATATATATATATAGTTTTCAAATGCTAAAAATTCCCTGGTACTTTGGGCACGTTTTTCTCGGTAGCGAAGGAGTTAAATTTGGTTACTGCAGAGGTTGTATTAACTTATTTTTACTTAGAAAATCATTGTAGCAAACAGAGCAGCATACCTAATTCATTGAAATCCGGAGAAGTAACAAAGTAAAACGTCCACTTTATTGGATACGAAAGTAAAAGCACATAAGGGCACAGCAAAACAGACCTGGGCAGCTGACCTACTTAGAAAATCAACACACTGTTATTTGGTCAGGACTCAGGAGTTCCCGAACCTTTTCAGACAACTGAAGGTATTTTTTTAATGCATTAATTACAGAGCAAACCTTTTGGACATGCATGCAGTGGTAGCACCATCTACTGGTAGTTTTGTATCAGTATTTTGCTTAAACATTCTGTTGAAGTATTATTTTATTATTATTTTACTTTAAAACAAATACTGAAAGATACAAATATGAATAATGATGCTCAATTATTTACATTATAAAATAATTCTTCTCTCATTCATTTTAATATAATCTGATTTTTCACTTGATTAAGGTTATGTGTAAAATTAGTGCACCTTTAACTGAAATGCATTTTATCTCAAATAGCTATATTTTTGTATATTTTTTCTTTAATGATTCGGTTAGAGCATGCAATTTTAAGCAACTTTCTAATTTACTCCTATTATCAATTTTTCTTCATTCTCTTGCTATCTTTATTTAAAAAAGCAGTAATGTAAAGCTTAGGAGCCAGCGCATTTTTGGTTCAGAACCTTGGTTACGCTTGCTTATTGTTTGGCTTTATGTAGTCGCCAATAAGCAAGCTCTGTCAGAGCACTGAACCTAAAATGGACTGACTCCTAAGCTTTACATTCCTGCGTTTTAAATAAAGATAACAAGGGAACAAAGAAAAATAGATATTAGGAGTAAATTAGACAGTTGATTAAAACTGCATGCTCTATCTGAATCGTGAAAGAAATAATTTGGGTTCACTATCCCTTTAAGTTATTTAGGGCCAGATTATGAGTGATATTGCGCTCCACTCATAATCTAGCACTTAGTATAAAAGTCAACATATCAAGATAGTTTGTTTGCCTCTGGGTTGAGAGTTAAAGATTAAAATGTTTTTTTTTATTATTGCTTTTCTTTTTTTTCTTTTTTGTTTTTTTTATTTATTAATGACAGATCTTTACTTAATAAAGAAATAATTAAATGTTTTGTCTTAAAATCTGAGGGAAAGTCATCTCTTATCTTCCCTTTAAAGACTTTGTGACCTTCATGGATTGTAAGTTCCTGGAAAAATGAGGAACCCATAGGGGTCCATTTATTAAAGTTTCAAAAAGTAGAATGTGAGAATGTCCGTATCACTTTGAGCCCTCCAAATTAGTGTCCAATGTCAAAATTGATCAAAATAAGCGATAGATATCTTTGCATCAAGTCGTGTACAATACTTGGTGAAGATTGATAAATTAGAAGCCAGACTAAATGCAGATAAGTGATGAGACCTTGGTGGTCCCTAAACAATATATGTGCAGCCTATAGAACCTAATATATTTGGAATAACAGCAATACAGAAAAAATTTAGTTTCACTGATGTTTCAGGGAGACAAACATGATGCTTAAATATTGTGTACAGTTCAACAAGATCACAGACACAGTAGGTCAGAGAATATAATACAAGTGTACAATATGAATGATTGTATATGCACACAATTCCCGTGAAATTCAACTCACTCTGAGTTCTACTATAGTGGCTTCCACAGGCATAGTGTTAAATTTGTGCAAAACTTTGCAGTGAAATGAATGAACGCTGGCTTACCACACATGAGCTGAAATTCCGTCTGGAGTCTCCGGTCTCACCTTCACTAGTAGACCGCAACTTTTGTTGCTTTTTTTAAATATTGTGTACATGGCATCTAATATAGGCCGTAGGTGTCTGGAGAACATAGGTTAACTTATACCAACCACAACACTAGACAAAGATTGGAAAGTCCCAGTGGTCATGAAATGCAGAGTGCCCAACAATTTCAACATGCCAGGGATAGCCCTCTGAAGGGGACTGACTCCAAATAGTTGTGGTCAAACAACATCAGAACTGATTGCCTTGACAGCCGGAACCTTACAATATTTCACGGTCTGTTAGAGCTTCAAGACCACAATGGAGCAAAAACAATATTGTCAGATAACCTCTTCCCTTGGCTGTAATACGGGTGGCTATACGGGTGGATTTTTAGACGCATCTTTCTTTATACGTGACTTTTAGACTACACAGTGTGATAACTTTAAGAACTTAAAGGAACATGAAACACAATTTTTTTCTTTCATGATTTAGAAAGAGTATGCAATTTTACACAGCTTTCGAATTTACTTCTATTACGTAATGTGCTTCATTCTCTTGATATCCTTTGCTGGAAATCATATGTAGATAGGCTCGGTAGCTGCCTCGTTGATTGGCTCACCCATGTGTATTGCTATTTCTTCAACAAAGGATATCTAAAGAATGAAGCAAATTAGACAATAGAAGTAAATTGTAATGTTGTTTAAAATTGTTTTCTGTACCTAAATCATGAAAGAAAAATGTTGGGTTTTGTGTCCCTTTAATAGGATTTGGCTTAATAGGGGCGAAAAATATGTAAAACCCATTAGACGCAAATACATGTGATTGAATCCAGGTGCAGGAAAAATCGTTGTTTTATATAGGGTGCATACCTTGATAAATCTAAAAGCTGAATTATTTGCATATTTTGACGCATAGACACAGGCAGATTGAGGGTTGAAACCTTGATAAATTGAGCCATAGACTTCAGCTTACAATTTCAAATCAAATTGGAGGATGATATTGCTTCTATTGTAGTGGTATCTTTTAGGTAATTAAATATTCTTTAGACAAATGGTAGACTAAATAGATATTCAAGTATATTCCATACCTCCCAACAATTGTATGAAGTTTTCCAGGATGGAAAGTTTAGAGAACTTGTAGGAGGTGGCCAAGGTTGCTGCCATGTAATGTACAGGGCAGGACATACCTGGGAAGGTGGAGGGTCAGTCCATGAAAAAAGCATAATTTATGTAAGAACTTACCTGATAAATTCATTTATTTCATATTGGCAAGAGTCCATGAGCTAGTGACGTATGGGATATACAATCCTACCAGGAGGGGCAAAGTGTCCAAACCTCAAAATGCCTATAAATACACCCCTCACCACACCCAGAATTCAGTTTAACGAATAGACAAGAAGTGGGGTGATAAAGAAGGCGTAAAAAGCATCAACAAAGGAATTTGGAAATAATTGTGCTTGTTGGATCATTTGTGCTTGTTAGATCAGTGCAGCACTGCATGTGTGTAGTTCCCTAAGTGTGCTAGTTCATAAGTGTAGAGAGAGTTATAACAACGGAGTTATTATATATATTATATATGGATATTAACAATACAGAACAGCGACTGGTATATAATTGGAACATAATTGGAACTTTTTAACCCTGCTTACACTGCTGTCTCTCCTCTCTCACCAGGTATGTGCATAAGGACTCAATTTTAACCCTGCTTCACATACTATAACTTCTTATTCCCCCTACAAATCTTTATCTTTCTCTGGTATGTCTGTATTACCATAAAAAAAGCTTTCTTTCTGTGTCTTCCAGTTGATAAGAAAGGTGCCATCTGCAATGTTTGCTTAGGCCTTGTCTGATCCTGCTCTAATTTATGACCTTTGCTAATTAGAAGCATGTGACTGTTATTACCTTTAAATTGAATATCCCCAGCTTGTTCCATCAAGCTCAGCTTGTTAGATCATTGCAGCATTGCATGTGTGCAGTTCTCAAGTGTGTTAGTTCATAAGTGTAGAGAGAGTTATAACAAAGTGTGCTAGTTCATAAGTGTAGAGAGAGTTATAACAAAGTGTGCTAGTTCATAAGTGTAGAGAGAGTTATAACAAAGTGTGTTAGTTCATAAGTGTAGAGAGAGTTATAACAAAGTGTGCTAGTTCATAAGTGTAGAGAGAGTTATAACAAAGTGTGCTAGTTCATAAGTGTAGAGAGAGTTATAACAAAGTGTGTTAGTTCATAAGTGTAGAGAGAGTTATAACAAAGTGTGCTAGTTCATAAGTGTAGAGAGAGTTATAACAAAGTGTGCTAGTTCATAAGTGTAGAGAGAGTTATAACAAAGTGTGCTAGTTCATAAGTGTAGAGAGAGTTATAACAAAGTGTGCTAGTTCATAAGTGTAGAGAGAGTTATAACAAAGTGTGCTAGTTCATAAGTATAGAGAGAGTTATAACAAAGTGTGCTAGTTCATAAGTGTAGAGAGAGTTATAACAAAGTGTGCTAGTTCATAAGTGTAGAGAGAGTTATAACAAAGTGTGCTAGTTCATAAGTGTAGAGAGAGTTATAACAAAGTGTGCTAGTTCATAAGTGTAGAGAGAGTTATAACAAAGTGTGCTAGTTCATAAGTGTAGAGAGAGTTATAACAAAGTGTGCTAGTTCATAAGTGTAGAGAGAGTTATAACAAAGTGTGCTAGTTCATAAGTGTAGAGAGAGTTATAACAAAGTGTGCTAGTTCATAAGTGTAGAGAGAGTTATAACAAAGTGTGCTAGTTCATAAGTGTAGAGAGAGTTATAACAAAGTGTGCTAGTTCATAAGTGTAGAGAGAGTTATAACAAAGTGTGCTAGTTCATAAGTGTAGAGAGAGTTATAACAAAGTGTGCTAGTTCATAAGTGTAGAGAGAGTTATAACAAAGTGTGCTAGTTCATAAGTGTAGAGAGAGTTATAACAAAGTGTGCTAGTTCATAAGTGTAGAGAGAGTTATAACAAAGTGTGCTAGTTCATAAGTGTAGAGAGAGTTATAACAAAGTGTGCTAGTTCATAAGTGTAGAGAGAGTTATAACAAAGTGTGCTAGTTCATAAGTGTAGAGAGAGTTATAACAAAGTGTGCTAGTTCATAAGTGTAGAGAGAGTTATAACAAAGTGTGCTAGTTCATAAGTGTAGAGAGAGTTATAACAAAGTGTGCTAGTTCATAAGTGTAGAGAGAGTTATAACAAAGTGTGCTAGTTCATAAGTGTAGAGAGAGTTATAACAAAGTGTGCTAGTTCATAAGTGTAGAGAGAGTTATAACAAAGTGTGCTAGTTCATAAGTGTAGAGAGAGTTATAACAAAGTGTGCTAGTTCATAAGTGTAGAGAGAGTTATAACAAAGTGTGCTAGTTCATAAGTGTAGAGAGAGTTATAACAAAGTGTGCTAGTTCATAAGTGTAGAGAGAGTTATAACAAAGTGTGCTAGTTCATAAGTGTAGAGAGAGTTATAACAAAGTGTGCTAGTTCATAAGTGTAGAGAGAGTTATAACAAAGTGTGCTAGTTCATAAGTGTAGAGAGAGTTATAACAACGGAGTTAGACAAAGGAGTGGACAACAGAAATAAGTACTTTTCAAATTCCAACAATCAAATGCAAACATGCTACACTTTCTAATGTCTGCATTAACCTTTTCCTCCCTTCTCCTTAAAGTCACAGCTCTTCCTTTCACAAACAGCACTCAGAAAATTCATATTTCTCTTGTAAAGGTGTATCCAGTCCACGGGTTCATCCATTACTTGTGGGATATTCTCCTTCCCAACAGGAAGCTGCAAGAGGACACCCACAGCAGAGCTGTCTATATAGCTCCTCCCCTAACTGCCACCCCCAGTCATTCTCTTGCAGCTCTCGACAAGAAAGGAAGTATCAAGAGAGATGTGGTGACTTAGTGTAGTTTTTACCTTCAATCAAAAGTTTATTTTTAAACGGTACCGGCGTTGTACTGTTTTTACTCTCAGGCAGAAATTGGAAGAAGACTTCTGCCTGGAGGTTTGATGATCATAGCGGTTTGTAACTAAGGTCCATTGCTGTTCTCACACATAACTGAAGAGTATGGAAAGAAAACTTCAGTTGGGGGGACGGTCTGCAGATTACCTGCTTTGAGGTATGTTCAGTATATTTTTTTCTAGAGAGACGATAAGGTCTAGAAAATGCTGACAGTGCCTGGTATGCTTAAGGTAAGCCTGATACAGTGATTTAACAACAACTGGGATCATGCTTGCAATAAAGGGTAATATTTATGTTAATACTCATATTACTTAGTGTAAAAACGTTTGCATGGTTTATAGAAAAAACGTTTTTTTCTCTGAGGGTGATAAATCTTTATTTGGGGCCTAGTTTTCCACATGGCTAGCTAGATTACTCCTAGGAGTACTTTTTTAAGGCCCTCTGACTTTGAATGAATGGTGGGAGGGGCCTATTTTCATTTTCAGTCTGAGACATCCAGCTTCCCTAAAGGAGTCCTCTGGCTTATAGGACCTCTCTAGAGGGTTTTGTTCCTGCAAAATCGTTTTTAAGGGCAGGTAGGAGCCACAGCAGAGCTGTGGCAGTGTGTTTGACTGTTTGTTAACAGGTTTAATGTTTTTCTAATTCGTTTTTGGGCCTGAGGGGTTAATCATCCATTTGCAAGTGGGTGCAATGCTGCTTTAGTCCCTTATAGACACTGTAAAACTTTCGTAGAGTTTACTACATTTTTCACTGTTTTGCAGTTTATGTGGTAGTTTTTTTCTCTTAAAGGCACAGTACCGTTTTTTATTATTGCTTTTTTCACATTTTTTAAAGTGTTTTCCAAGCTTGCTGGTCTCATTACTAGTTTGTTAAACATGTCTGACATAGAGGAAACTTCTTGTTCATTATGTTTAGAAGCCATTGTGGAACCCCCTCTTAGAATGTGTACCAAATGCACTGACCTTTCTATAAGTTATAAAGACCATATTATGGCTTTTAAAGATTTATCACCTGAGGTTTCTGCGACCGACAAAAGGGAGATTATGCCATCTAGCTCTCCCCACGTGTCAGAACCTATAACTCCCGCTCAAGGGACGCCAAGTACATCTAGCGCGTCCAATGCGTTTACTTTACAAGACATGGCGGCAGTTATGAATCATACCCTCACAGAGGTATTGTCCAAACTGCCAGGGTTACAAGGAAAGCGGGACAGCTCTGGGGCTAGAACAAATACAGAGCTCTCTGACGCTTTAGTAGCTATGTCTGATATACCCTCACAATGTGCAGAAGTTGAAGCAGGAGAGCTTCTATCTGTGGGTGACTTCTCTGATTGAGGGAAGGCATTACTTCAGTCTGACTCTGAAATGACAGCAATTAAATTTAAGCTTGAACACCTCCGCGTGTTGCTCAGGGAGGTTTTAGTGACTCTGGTTGACAGTGACACCATTGTAGTCCCAGAGAAATTGTGTAAAATGGACAAATACTTTGCAGTGCCTGTTTACACTGATGTTTTTCCAATCCCTAAGAGGTTTTCAGAAATTATTACTAAGGAATGGGATAGACCAGGTGTGCCGTTCTCTCCCCCTCCTGCTTTTAAGAAAATGTTTCCTATAGATGCCGCTACACGGGACTTGTGGCAGACGGTCCCTAAGGTGGAGGGAGCAGTCTCTACCCTAGCTAAGCGTACAACTATTCCTGTTGAGGACAGTTGTGCTTTCCTAGATCCTATGGATAAGAAATTAGAGGGTTTCCTTAAGAAAATCTTTATACAACAAGGTTTTATTCTCCAGCCTCTTGCATGCATTGCCCCAGTCACTGCTGCAGCGGCTTTCTGGTTCGAGTCTCTGGAGGAGGCTTTACAGGTAGAGACCCCATTGGATGATATCCTTGACAGGCTTAAAGCTCTTAAGTTAGCCAATTCATTTATTTCTGACGCCGTTTTTCATTTAACCAAGCTAACGGCTAAAAATTCAGGTTTTGCCATTCAGGCACGTAGGGTGCTATGGCTTAAATCCTGGTCAGCTGATGTCACTTCAAAGTCTAAACTTCTCAAGATCCCCTTCAAAGGGCAGACCGTATTTGGGCTTGGACTGAAGGAGATCATTTCTGATATTACTGGAGGAAAAGGCCACGCCCTTCCCCAGGATAGGTCCAACAAGTTAAGGACCAAACAGACTAATTTTCGTTCCTTTCGAAACTTCAAGAGTGGCACAGCTTCATCTTCCTCTTCTACAAAACAGACCAATCTTGGATCTCAAGATCCTAAACAAATTTCTCAGGGTCCCATCCTTCAAGATGGAGACTATTCGAACCATCCTACTTATGATCCAGGAGGGTCAATATATGACTACCGTGGATCCAGGAGGGTCAATATATGACTACCGTGGATTTAAAGGATGCTTATCTACATATTCCGATACACAGGGATCATCATCCTCAGTTTCTCAGGTTCGCCTTCCTAGACAGGCATTACCAGTTTGTGGCTCTTCCCTTCGGGTTAGCCACAGCACCAAGAATCTTTACGAAGGTTCTAGGGTCCCTTCTGGCGGTTCTAAGACCACGGAGTATAGCAGTAGCCCCTTACCTAGACGACATCCTGATACAGGCATCAACTTTTCATATCGCCAGGTCCCATACGGACATTGTTCTGGCATTCCTAAGGTCTCACGGGTGGAAGGTGAACGAAGGAATGAGTTCTCTCACAAGAGTTTCCTTCCTAGGAACTCTGATAGATTCAGTAGAAATGAAGATTTATCTGACAGAGGTCAGGTTGTCAAAACTTCTAACTTTCTGCCGTGCTCTTTTTTCCATTTCTCGTCCGTCAGTGGCTCAGTGTATGGAGGTAATCGGATTAATGGTAGCGGCAATGGACATATTTCCGTTTGCCCGCCTACATCTCAGACCACTGCAACTTTGCATGCTCAATCAGTGGAATGGGGATTACACAGATTTGTCCCCTCTACTAAATCTGGATCAAGAGACCAGGGATTCTCTTCTCTGGTGGCTATCTCGGGTCCATCTGTCCAAGGGAATGAGTTTCCCCAGGCCAGAATGGACTATAGTAACGACAGATGCCAGCCTTCTGGGCTGGGGTGCAGTCTGGAACTCCCTGAAGGCTCAGGGTTCGTGGACTCAGGAGGAGGCCCTCCTTCCGATAAACATTCTGGAACTAAGAGCGATATTCAATGCTCTTCAGGCTTGGCCTCAGCTAGCTGCGGTCAGGTTCATCAGATTCAGTCGGACAACATCACGACTGTAGCCTATATCAACCATCAGGGGGGGGCAAGAAGCCTCCTGGCAATGTTGGAGGTTTCAAAGATAATTCTATGGGCAGAGGTTCACTCTTGCCATCTCTCAGCTATCCATATCCCAGGAGTAGAGAACTGGGAGGCGGATTTTCTAAGTCAGAAGACTTTTCATCCGGGGGGAGTGGGAGCTCCATCCAGAGGTATTTGCCCAGTTGATCCAACTTTGGGGCAAACCAGAACTGGATCTCATGGCGTCTCGTCAGAACGCCAAGCTTCCTTGTTACGGGTCCAGGTCCAGGGATCCCAAGGCAGCACTGAGAGATGCTCTTGCAGCGCCCTGATCCTTCAGCCTGGCTTATGTGTTTCCACTGTTTCCTCTGCTCCCTCGTCTGATTGCCAAGATCAAGCAGGAGAGAGCTTCGGTGATCTTGATAGCCCCTGCGTGGCCACGCAGGACTTAGTATGCAGATCTGGTGGACATGTCATCCTTTCCACCATGGACTCTGCCGCTAAGGCAGGACCTTCTACTTCAAGGTTCCTTCAAACATCCAAATCTAATTTCTCTACGTCTGACTGCTTGGAGATTGAACGCTTGATTTTATCAAAGCGTGGTTTTTCCGAATCAGTCATTGATACCTTAATTCGGGCTCGAATGCCTGTCACCAGGAAAATCTATCATAAGATATGGTGTAAATATCTTCATTGGTGTGAATCCAAGGGTTACTCATGGAGTAAGGTCAGGATTCCTAGGATATTATCTTTTCTCCAAGAAGGATTTGAGAAGGGATTGTCAGCTAGTTCCTTAAAGGGACAGATTTCTGCTCTGTCTATTCTTTTGCACAAACGTCTGGCTGAGGTTCCAGACGTTCAGGCGTTTTGTCAGGCTTTAGTTAGAATCAAGCCTGTGTTTAAACCTGTTGCTCCGCCATGGAGTTTAAATTTAGTTCTTAAAGTTCTTCAAGGGGTTCCGTTTGAACCTTTGCATTCCATAGATATTAAGCTTTTATCTTGGAAAGTTCTATTTTTAGTAGCAATCTCCTCGGCTTGAAGAGTTTTGGAGTTATCTGCTTTACAGTGTGATTCCCCTTATCTGATTTTCCATGCATATAAGGTAGTGTTACGTACCAAACCTGGGTTTCTTCCTAAGGTGGTATCTAATAAGAATTTCAATCAGGAGATTGTTGTTCCTTCCCTATGTCTTAATCCTTTTTCAAAGAAGGAACGTCTATTACACAATCTTGATGTGGTTCGTGCTTTAAAGTTTTATTTACAAGCTACGAAAGATTTTCGTCAAACATCTGCTTTGTTTGTTGTCTACTCTGGACAGAGGAGAGGCCAAAAAGCTTCGGCAACTTCTCTTTCCTTTTGGCTAAGAAGCATAATTCGCTTAGCTTATGAGACTGCTGGCCAGCAGCCTCCTGAAAGAATTACAGCTCATTCTACTAGAGCAGTAGCTTCCACATGGGCTTTTAAACATGAGGCCTCTGTTGAACAGATTTGTAAGGCGGCGACTTGGTCTTCGCTTCATACCTTTTCTAAATTCTATAAATTTGATACTTTGGCTTCTTCTGAGGCTATTTTTGGGAGAAAGGTCTTACAGGCAGTGGTGCCTTCCGTTTAAGTTTCCTGCCTTGTCCCTCCCTTCATCCGTGTCCTAAAGCTTTGGTATTGGTATCCCACAAGTAATGGATAAACCCGTGGACTGGATACACCTTTACAAGAGAAAACAAAATTTATGCTTACCTGATAAATTTATTTCTCTTGTGGTGTATCCAGTCCACGGCCCGCCCTGTCATTTTAAGGCAGGTGTTTTTTATTTTTAAACTACAGTCACCACTGCACCCTATAGTTTCTCCTTTTTTTCCTGCTTGTCTTCGGTCGAATGACTGGGGGTGGCAGTTAGGGGAGGAGCTATATAGACAGCTCTGCTGTGGGTGTCCTCTTGCAGCTTCCTGCTGGGAAGGAGAATATCCCACAAGTAATGGATGAACCCGTGGACTGGATACACCACAAGAGAAATAAATTTATTAGGTAAGCATAAATTTTGTTTTCTCTTTCTCTTCTACCTTCCCCCCTCTACAACACACATGAACTTTATTCCTATCTCACATCCCTCAGTCAGCCATGCTTCACTGATCCTAAACTTAAACACTCACATAAGACACATTCTCATCTCCTTTCACTCACCATCTTTCTTCTTCTTGTAGCTGGGGATGTCTCGCCTAACCCAGGTCTACCCTCTGCTTCCCTCAGATCACTACCCCAAATGACACCTCATACACCTTGCCCACGTAACCCTCTAAACCTCATTAACTGCACCTCTATTAGTACACCCCAATTCTCGTGTGCCCTTTGGAATGCACGCTCCGTATGCAATAAGCTTACATCTATTCACGACCTATTTATTTCACGTTCACTTATCCTGTTAGCCCTCACTGAAACTTGGCTTTCCTCCTCTAACACAACTGCTGTAGCTTCTCTGTCCTATGTCGGCCTGCACTTCAGTCACACTCCCAGGACTGGAGACAAACAAGGAGGAGAAGTACCTTTCACTGCATTCCTTCACCCCCCTCTCTTTCCTTTTCATCTTTTGAAGTTCACGCTATCCGCCTCTTCTCCCCTATAGCTCTTCGTGTTGCAGTTATCTATCGGCCCCCTGGCCCAGCATCACAATTTCTGAACCATTTTGAAGCCTGGCTTCCACATTTTCTCTCTTCTAATGTCCCTTCTCTCATCTTAGGGGACTTCAACATACCCCTTGATAAGCCTAACACGCCTGCTGCCTCTAAACTTCTATCCCTTACCACCTCTTTAGGCCTGTCCCAGTGGACAACATCTCCAACACACTGCGAAGGCAACTCTACAGACCTGGTCTTCACAAATCTCTGTGCTGTTTCCAACTCCCCTAACTTCCCATTTCCTCTCTCTGACCAACATCTATTAACTTTCTCTCTTACTCTACCTGCTACATATTTGCAAACCCCCAAAAAACTGCTACCTTACAGGAATTTAAATGACTTGGATCTCACAGACTTTTCCACTCAACTGAGTCCTCTGCTCTCTGACATTTCATCCCTCTCTTGTCCAAACCTTGTGACTATACAGTATAATTCGGCACTAAAATCAACACATGACAAAACTGCACCCTCCACTCTTCGACGTACATCAATCCCTCGACGGCAACAGTGGCACACTAAACAGACCAGATATCTTCAGCGATGCTCACAGGCTGCTGAATGGCAGTGGAGGAAATCACGCACCTGTGCTGATTTCCAACATTATAAATTCACCCTTAAGTGCTACAACTCTGCGCTTAGCCTGGCCAAGCAAGTCTATTTCTCCTCCCTTGTGTCATCTCACGCATCCAACCCCAGAAAACTGTTTGTCAACCTTTAACTCCTTTCTACGTCCGCCTGCTCCCCGCCCACTACCAACCTCACTGCTCAAATTATTGCTGATCACTTCAAAAATAAAATTGACACCATTAGAAAGGAGATCTGCACCTCGCACCGCGCAAACCCAGCGATCCTACCCACCCCTTCTATTAACAAAAATCTATGCTACTTCCCTCCTGTAACAGAGGAAGAAGTCTGCACTCCTATCCTTGGCTCATCTCACAACCTGCCCACTTGACCCTATTCCTTCACAACTTATTCCCTCTCTTTCTGCTTCACTAACCCCTCCACTAACTCATCTCTTTAGCCAATCTCTAACTGCTGGCACATTTCCTGACACATTCAAGCATGCGTCAATCATACCAATCCTTAAAAAGCCCTCGCTTAACCCCTCCACGCATTCTAACTATCGACCGGTCTCCTTACTTCCCTTTGCTTCAAAATTATTGGAACGACTAGTCTATAATCGGCTAACTCAATTTCTAACAACTAACTCCTTACTTGATCCACTACAATATGGTTTCCGTCCTAAACACTCAACAGAAACCACTCTTGCTAAAGTAACAAATGACCTGTTATCAGCTAAAGCAAAAGGCCATTACTCCTTACTAATTCTTCTTGACCTGTCTGCAGCTTTTGACACAGCTAACCATCCTCTCCTCCTGAAAATACTACATTCATTTGGCATCCGAGACACAGCCCTCTCCTGGTTTGCATCATATCTTTCAGTTTCCTTTAACAACATATCTTGTGATCCTATGCCTCTCTCAGTTGGAGTACCGCAAGGCTCTATCTTGGGCCCCTTGCTTTTCTCTCTTTACACATCCTGCTTGGAAAACTTATAACCTCCTTTGGATTCCAGTACCATCTATATGCTGATGATACCCAAATCTATCTTTCCTCTCCTGATATCTCTCCCTCTTTACTCAACCAGTTTTCTGACTGCCTCTCTGCAATTTTCTCTTGGATGTCTTCACACTACCTCCAACTTAATCTGTCCAAAACTGATCTGCTTCTTATCCCCCCCCCCCTCTTCGAGACATCCAACACCTGACATTTCTCTGATGGTTGGAGACTCTATTCTCAACACCTCACCCCAGGTCTGCTGCCTTGGGGTCACACTAGACTCAGAACTCACATTCAACCCACATATACAAGCGCTTACCATATCCTGCCGTTCACACCTACGCAACATTTCCAGAATTCGTCCCTTCCTTACTCAAAAAACTACAAAAATACTTATTCATTCCCTCATTTTGTCACACATTGATTATTGCAATCTACTCCTAAATGGCCTTCCAAAACACCGCCTCTCCTCCCTCCAATCTATTATGAATGCTTTTGCTAGACTCATCCACCTAAGTCGACGATCTACATCAGCTGCTCCACTCTGCCAGTCTCTACACTGGCTCCCCATACACTCCAGAATACAATTTAAAATATTAGCCTTAACCTACAAAGCACTCAACAGTCTAACTCCCAACTATATTTCCTCTATCATCGTGAAATATTCCCCATCCCGTAATCTTCGATCAACCTCTGACCTACGTCTCTACACTCCTGCACGTGCTGCTCCTGTCCTCTGGAACTCTCTACCCCGCTCCATTAGACTGTCTCCAACCTTGTATAGCTTCAGACGATCCTTGAAAACCCACCTATTCAGAGAGGCCTACCATCTCTCTTACATCCCGCATCCGAACCAAACTAATACATGAACTGCCTGACTCACTGCTGCAAATACAACCGATGTAACAAGCTACCCCAACCTTATGTCTCTGCACCCTAAACCTATAGACTGTGAGCTCTCCGGAGCAGGGCCCTCTTCCTCCTGTACTAGATATGTCATGGACTCTTGCCAATATGAAAGAAATTAATTTATCAGGTAAGTTCTTACATAAATTATGTTTTCTTTCATGTAATTGGCAAGAGTCCATGAGCTAGTGACGTATGGGATAGCAATACCCAAGATTTGGAACTCCACGCAAGAGTCACTAGAGAGGGAGGGACAAAATAAAAAAGCCATTTCGCTGAAAAAAGTAAATCCACAACCCAGATATAAGTTTATTCTCAAAGAAGAAAAACTTAAATCATAAGCAGAAGAATCAAACTGAAACAGCTACCTGAAGAACTTTCCTACCAAAAACTGCTTCCGAAGTAGCAAATACATCAAAATGGTAGAATTTAGTAAATGTATGCAAAGAAGACCAAGTTGCTGCTTTGCAAATCTGATCAACTGAAGCTTCATTCTTAAAAGCCCAATAAGTGGAAACTGATCTAGTAGAATGAGCTGTAATTCTGTGAGGCAGGGCTTTACCCAACTCCAAATAAGCTTGATGAATCAAAAGCTTTAACCCCGATGCCAAAGAAACGGCAGAAGCCTTCTGACCTTTCCTGAAACCAGAAAAGATAACAAATAGACTAGAAGTCTTCCTGAAATCTTTAGTGGCTTCAACATAATATTTCAGAGCTCTCACCACATCCAAAGAATGTAAAGATCTCTCCAAAGAATTCTTAAGATTAAGACACAAAGAAGGGACAACAAATTCTCTATTAATGTTGTTAAAATTCACAACCTGGGGGGAGGAGCTAGCAGCCGAAGCAGTCAGACATGCCATAACAGAGCTCCTAACGCTTGTTCAATAATATATACATTTATGGCACGTTTGACATTAATTCACTCCTCTATCTAGCTTCTTATATATTCCAAAACAGAAACTACTTAAATTGAGCTATCACCATATAACAATCCTTGCAATAATTACATAAAGGCCTCCAGCTGACAGAGACCTCGACGCGGAGTGGGCCGCCATTACTGAAAATATCTACGCATCTCCCCACTGGATAGAGTTACGGCTTACATACTATTGCTAACGCTCCCACTACACGATGGAAAGACAAATCCTCTCGGCGCTGCATCTATTAATGCGCTCTTTGGATTTACACCAGCAAGCGACTGTTGCGGATCTGAGAGCTGCTATGAGCTCATCTCTACCTACAGTGGTGCCAGAGGAGCCGATGGCGGTATCCGGTAAGGGGGAACTGGACCCACCGCAACGAGATGCAGACACATCCCGAGATCTAGAGAAGACCTGTCAGAAAGGCCTGATCATCACAGGAAGCCCCATCATCGAAGTAGCAGCGCAGACAGGCGTGAGTGAGCGGAACAGCGCCACACAGTCGACGGAATCAGAGCAGCACTCAGCGGAGCACCTGGAGCTATCGCAGATACCGCAGCGCAGACTGATCCGAGTGTGCAGCTTAAGTTTTGAGTCTAGCAATCTCTCTTTCACTATGTTTGCCGGAGCTCTGTCCATCGACAAATCGGAGTACGGATTTGAATGGGGCGCAGTGTACTCGAGCTGGCTACACATACCTCTACTGACCATAGGAGTAATCAACTGGCACCGGGGACTCCAGCAGGTACATAATCCATATGCCCAAACTTTGCCTGCGACACAGCTGACTTTTTCTCTTTTGCTTGAGACAAAGAGGCCAACATGGGACCCGGGGAGTAATTTGGGGGTGGGTCACTGATTTGGCTCTGCCGTTGCTGAGGATAGAGCATGGTTTGTCGGACTATATGACCCAGAACTTTGTTGCCTACCCTGTAAAATGGATATTGGTTCTAAGAATGTTATAGAACACATTGTCACCCTAACGCTATCCTACCCTGCTCATGTAAAATTTGGAGTAGGATGGATGACATTATTCATTCACATAAAACTCTGGGGTTTTGTTTGCTCACCTATGTCTGTTTCTAGCCTACATGATTCCCCTCCTGATGTTATACTCTACGCAATCTGAGAGTGAATGAATAATTGAGATTTTGTATATGGGGTAGTACTCTTCTTTCCCCTGTAACTATGTTAAGATACTAGGCTCCTGTTTTACCTCCTAGCTCCAAGCTCATATGAGATAGCAATGATCTGACTTTTTATAGAGATTTTGTTGAACCCCTCTCATGCTAATTGCATCATATTGTTACATTATAATGTTGTACCTTGAGTTAACAGTACTTAGACTCTTAGCCGCAAACACAAGGTTAGATAAAACCCCTATTATCTTTATGGAAACCATACTATAATATCTAAGACTGTACTTTTGTCTCTGAAGCTATGATACGTAAATCAACTGATATGGGGACATTAGCTATCATTTTGCAGACTAGGACTTTTTATAGATTTGCCCATAGGCCTATTACATATGCTTACCCACTAGTTGTTCCCTACTCTAGAGGTAACTACATCAATTTATATATCTACTCCTTGTCCTATTTAAACTAGCACCGTGAGGCTATTAACCTACACTCTAGAGCAAGTATGGCGTGCTCTTTACTTAGAGTTTATGATGCCTACAAGATTTCAGTTGTACTTTTTTTCTGAAGGCACATATAGTTACATTAAGCAGTACCTCCACCACCTGATTTAGCACAAAGTTTCTCCCTTATACCCAAAAGATCTGTAGCTCCAGAGGTCTCGCTGGATAATCAATCTAACTGGCTCCGCCCTCCCTCCCCTCCCACTCCCTTCCCTTACCTCCCCCCTCCCTTTCCTTACCTCCCCATCCCTTCCTTACCCTTGCCCCCCCCCTTCCCCTCCCTCATCCCATACCCCTCTATCACTTTCTTAACTCGAGCGGCTCTTGCCCGCTGTATTTCTTTCTTTTCTTTTCCCCAACAAAATAAAAACCGCTAGCTCTCCATTATGCCCTAATTTATCTTAAATAGACAAACTATATGAAGATGGGGGTAGCGACTCAGAGGTCAATTTCACTTCTAATAAAAAAAATTAAAAAAATGAGGCACCACGACAGTATGTTCAGTCACTAACATTTATCATACATCTGTCCCTAAGTCCACCAAATTTAAACTCCACAAGTGATGTGGCGGAGGCTTTGGGTATTTTATTGTGGCCTCTACCAGATCCTACTTTTCCATGGCTGATATTTTTATGTGGTTTAGTTAAAGCCTTCTCTGATATCTATAGCGTTTACTGTACCATGATCGTAGATACCACAAACCTAATAGTGATATTAATGCCTAGAGGATTGGACTAAACTTTATTTATCTTATTTTATATATGTGGAATGTATGTTTGCCCTTACCACTTTCAATCTGTGTCTGAACACATGCTTTTGTTATGTTATTATGGTTTATTACCTCAATAAAAATATTTAAAAAAAAAAAAAAAATTCACAACCTTAGGTAAGAATTTAAATGAAGTCCACAAAACTGCCTTATCCTGATGAAAAATCAGAAAAGGAGATTCACAAGAGAGAGCGGATAATTCAGAAACTCTTCTAGCGGAAGAGATGGCCAAAAGGAACACTTTCCAAGAAAGTAGTTTAATGTCCAAAGAATGCATAGGCTCAAATGGAGGATCCTGTAAAGCCTTCAAAACCAAATTAAGACTCCAAGGAGGAGAGATTGATTTAATGACAGGCTTGATACGAACCAAACCCTGTACAAAACAATGACTATCAGGAAGTTCAGCAATTTCCCTGTGGAATAAAACAGAAACAGCAGAGATTTGTCCTTTCAAGGAGCTTGCAGACAAACCTTTATTCAAACCATTCTGAAGAAACTGTAAAATTCTAGGAATTCTAAAAGAATGCCAAGAGAATTTATGAGAAGAACACCATGAAATGTAAGTCTTCCAAACTCGATAATAATTATTTCTAGAAACAGATTTATGAGCCTGCAACATAGTATTAATCACTGAGTCAGAGAAACCTCTATGACTAAGCACTAAGCGTTCACTTTCCATACCTTCAAATTTGATGATTTGAGATCCTGATGGAAAAACGGACCTTGAGATAGAAGGTCTGGCCTTAATGGAAGTGGCCAAGGTTGGCAACTGGACATCCAAACAAGATCCACATACCAAAACCTGTGAGGCCATGCTAGAGTCACCAGCAGCACAAACCATTGCTCCATGATGATTTTGGAGATCACTCTTGGAAGAAGAAATAGAGGCGGGAAAATATAAGCGGGTTGATAACACCAAGGAAGTGTCAACGCATCCACTGCTTCCGCCTGAGGATCCCTGGACCTGGACAGGAGGTCTGGGAAGTTTTTTGTTTAGATGAGAAGCCATCAGATCTATTTGTGGAAGCCCCCACATCTGAACTTTTTGAGAAAACACATCTGGGTGGAGAGACCATTCTCCCGGATGGTAAAGTCTGACGACTGAGATAATCCGCTTCCCAATTGTCTATACCTGGGATATGAACCGCAGAAATTAGACAGGAGCCGGATTCCGCCCAATCAAGTATCCGAGATACTTCTTTCATAGTTTGAGGACTGCGAGTCCCACCCTGATGATTGACATATGCCACAGTTGTGATATTGTCTGTCTGAAAATGAATGAACGGTTCTCTCTTCAACAGAGGCCAAAACTGAAGAGCCCTGAGAATTGCACGGAGTTCCAAAATATTGATTGGTAATCTCGCCTCTTGAGATTTTCAAACCCCTTGTGCTGTCAGAGATCCCCAAGCAGCTCCCCAACCTGAAAGACTCGCATCTGTTGGGATCACAGTCCAGGTTGGACAAACAAAAGAGGCCCCTAGAATTATATGATGGTGATCTAACCACCAAGTCAGAGAAAGTCAAACATTGGGATTTAAGGATATTAATTGTGATATCCTTGTATAATCCCTGTACCATTGGTTCAGCATACAAAGCTGGAGAGGTCTCATATGAAAACGAGCAAAGGGGATCGCGTCCAATGCTGCAGTCATGAGACCTAAAACTTCCATGCACATAGCTACTGAAGGGAATGACTGAGACTGAAGGTTCCGACAGGCTGCAACCAATTTCAAACGTCTCTTGTCTGTTAGAGACAAACTCATGGACACTGAATCTATCTGGAAACCTAAAAAGGTTGCCTTTGTGTGAGGAATCAAAGAACTTTTTGGTAAATTGATCCTCCAGCCATGTCTTTTAAGAAACAACACTAGTTGATTCACGTGAGATTCTGCAGAACGTAAAGACTGAGCGAGTACCAAGATATCGCCCAAATAAGGAAACACCGCAATACCCCACTCTCTGATTACAGAGAGTAGGGCACCGAGAACCTTTGAAAAGATTCTTGGAACTGTCACTAAGCCAAAAGGAAGAGCAACAAATTGGTAATGCTTGTCTAGAAAAGAGAATCTCAGGAACTGTTTGTGATCCAGATCAATCGGAATATGAAGATATGCATCCTGTAAGTCTATTGTGGACATATAATGCCCTTGCTGAACAAAAGGCAGAATAGTCCTTATAGTCACCATCTTGAAAGTTGGTACTCTTACATATTGATTTAAAATCTTTAGATCCAAAACTGGTCTGAATGAATTTTCTTTCTTTGGGACAATGAATAGATTTGAATAAAGCCCCAGACCCTGTTCCTGAAACGGAACTGGCATAATTACCCCTGATAACTCCAGGTCTAAAACACACTTCAGGAAAGCCTTTACTGGGTTCGCTGGAATGCGTGAGAGAAAAAATCTTCTCAGAGGCGGTCTTACTCTGAATCCTATTCAGTACCCCTGAGAGACAATACTCTGAATCCACTGATTTTGGACTGAATTGATCCAAACATCTTTGAAAATTTTAATCTGCCCCCTACCAGCTGAGCTGGAATGAGGGCCGCACCTTCATGCGGACTTGGGGGCTGGCTTTGATCTCTTAAATGGCTTGGATTTATTCCAATTTGAGGAAGGCTTCCAATTGGAAACAGATTCCTTTGGGGAAGGATTAGATTTCTGTTCCTTATTATGTCGAAAGGAACGAAAACGGTTAGAAGCTTTTAGATTTACCTTTAGATTTTTTATACTTAGGCAAAAAAAACTCCCTTCCCCCCAGTGACAGTTGAAATTATTGAATCCAACTGAGAACCAAATAATTTATTACCTTGGAAAGAAAGAGAAAGCAATCTGGACTTAGAAGTCATATCAGTATTCCAAGATTTGAGCCACAAAGCTCTTCTAGCTAAAATAGCTAAAGACATATATCTAACATCAATTTTGATGATATCAAAAATGGCATAACAAATGAAATTATTAGCATGTTGAATCAACTTAACAATGCTAGACAAATCATGATCCAATACTTGTTGCGCTAAAGTTTCCAACCTAAAAATTGAAGCAGCTGCAACATCAGCCAAAGAAATTGCAGGTTTAAGAAGATGACCTGAATATAAATAAGCCTTCCTTAGATAAGATTCAAGTCTCCTGTCTAAAGGATCTTTAAAAGAAGTACTATCTTCCGTAGAGAGAGCCCCATCAACTGGGGATCTTTTCCCAAAATTCCAATCTAACTGCTGGCAAAGGATACAGTTGTTTAAACCTTGAAGAAGGAATAAAAGAAGTACCAGGCCTATTCCATTCTTTAGAAATCATATCAGAAATAGCATCAGGAACTGGAATAATCACAGGAGGTTTATAAACAGAATTTAAACGTTTACTAGTTTTAATATCAAGAGGACTAGTTTCCTCCATATCTAATGTAATCAACACTTCTTTTAATAAAGAACGAATATGCTCCATTTTAAATAAATAAGAGGATTTTTCAGTGTCAATATCTGAGGCAGGATCTTCTGAATCAGATAGATCCTCATCAGAGAAGGATAAATCAGTATGTTGTCGTTCATTTGAAATTTCATCAACTCTATGAGAATTTTTAAAAGACCTTTTTCCTTTATTAGAAGGCGGAATGGCAGACAAAGCCTTCTGAATAGAATCAGAAATACATTCTTTTAAATTTACAGGTATATCTTGTGCATTAGATGTTGAGGGAACAGCAACAGGTAATGAACTACTACTGATGGATACATTTTCTGCATGTAAAAGTTTATCATGACAACTATTACAAACCACAGCTGGAGGTATAATCTCCACAAGTTTACAACAAATGCACTTAGCTTTGGTAGAACTGTTATCAGGCTGCTGGGATCCAACAGTGAATTCTGAGACAGGATCAGATTGAGACATCTTGCAAATGTAAGAGAGAGAAAAAACAACATATAAAGCAAAATTATCAATTTCCTTATATGGCAGTTTCAGGAATGGGGAAAAATGCAAACAGCATAGCCTTCTGACATAGAAAAAGGCAAGAGGAAAATAGGAATGGGGTCTTAAATAATGAAAATATTTGGCGCCAAGTATGATGGACAACAAACAGAAAAATATTTTTTGGCGCCAAAAACGTCCGAAAGCGACACACTCGAGTCATAGATGACGCAACCTTGTGAAAGACTCAGCGTCAACTAAGACGCCGGAAATGACAAATTTGCGTCAACGAACGTAACTTCGCACCTAAAAAATCTTGCGTCAAGAATAACGCAATAAACTTTGGCATTTTGCGCCCTCGTGAGCCTAATTCTGCCCGCGAATTTAAGACAGTCAATTTGAAAAAAAAAAGACTATACCCCAGGTAAGAAATACATTTTCATAAAAAAGCATTTCCCAGATATGAAACTGGCAGTCTGCAAAAAGGAAATATACGAAAAACTTTAATCATGGCAAATATAAGTACAATACATATATTTAGAACTTTATATAAATACATAAAGTGCCAAACCATAGCTGAGAATTTCTTAAATGGACACTGTACCCAAATTTTTTCTTTCATGATTCAGATAGAGCATGACATTTTAAGCAACTTTCTAATTTACTCCTATTATCAAATTTTCTTCATTCTCTTGGTATCTTTATTTGAAATGCAAGAATGTAAGTTTAGATGCCGGCCCATTTTTGGTGAACAACCTGGGTTGTCCTTTCTGATTGGAGGATAAATTCATCCACCAATAAAAAGTGCTGTCCAGAGTTCTGAACGCCAAAAAAGCTTAGATGCTTTCTTTTTCAAATAAAGATAGAAAGAAAACGAAGAAAAATTGATAATAGGAGTAAATTAGAAAGTTGCTTAAAATTGCATGCTCTATCTGAATCACGAAAGAAAAAATTTGGGTTCAGTGTCCCTTTAAGTAATGAAAACATATTTATCAAAAGATACCCATCCACATATAGCAGATAGCCAAACCAGTACTGAAACGGTTATCAGTAGAGGTAATGGAATATGAGAGTATATCGTTGATCTGAAAAGGGAGGTAGGAGATGAATCTCTACGACCGATAACAGAGAACCTATGAAATAGATCCTTGTGAGGAAAACCATTGCATTCAATAGGTGATACTCCCTTCACATCCCTCTGACATTCACTGCACTCTGAGAGGAATCAGGCTTCAAAAATGCTGAGAAGCGCATATCAACGTAAAAGTCTTAGCACAAACTTACTTCACCACCTCCATAGGAGGCAAAGTTTGTAAAACTGAATTGTGGGTGTGGTGAGGGGTGTATTTATAGGCATTTTGAGGTTTGGGAAACTGCCCCTCCTGGTAGGATTGTATATCCCATACGTCACTAGCTCATGGACTCTTGCCAATTACATGGAAGAAATGGCCCATTTGCTCTTGCCTAGAAGCTACGAAAAGGAACTGATCTTCCAACGTGTGACAATTCTGCAGGAATGTGGATAATTGTGAGGTTTTATATTCATTTTCAGCAGTGCACTGCAAAACATTTGTAAAAAAAAAAAGTTTTAAAACCTTTTTAAATGTTTTACCTAAATTCTGTATCACTTAAAAGTAATTTACTATGGGCTAGATTACAAGTGAGGCGCAAACAGTTTTGCGCAAGCAATATCGTATTTTTGAGAGTCTTTTTCATTCTGCTGATATTACAAGTTGAGCAAAATCCTTTTATGCTTCAATCCTTACCGCGATTTCAGAGCTGTGGTTAACTTTTTTCTGAAACAAAAAAGTTGCACAAAACACTTAAAAAATACATTACACAGTACACTTACCCTCATATTAACACTGTTTGATAACAATTATGTTAAAAAAAATTATTATGGCTCAAAGATAGGCAAATAGAATGAGACCATCAAGCTAACCCCTCCGACCCAACTTTATAGACTTTGTTGCAATTAGGGCTTAAAGGGACACTGAACCCAATTTTTTTTCTTTTGTGATTCAGATACAGCATGCAATTTTAAGCAACTTTCTAATTTACTCCTATTATCACATTTTCTTCATTCTCTTGGTATGTTTATTTGAAAAGCAAAAATCTTTGAAAATTTTAATCTGCCCCCTTACCAGCTGAGCTGGAATGAGGGCCGCACCTTCATGCGGACTTGGGGGCTGGTTTTGATCTCTTAAATGGCTTGGATTTATTCCAATTTGAGGAAGTCTTCCAATTGGAAACAGATTCCTTTGGGGAAGGATTAGATTTCTGTTCCTTATTATGTCGAAAGGAACGAAAACGGTTAGAAGCTTTAGATTTACCTTTAGATTTTTTATACTTAGGCAAAAAAAAACTCCCTTCCCCCCAGTGACAGTTGAAATTATTGAATCCAACTGAGAACCAAATAATTTATTACCTTGGAAAGAAAGAGAAAGCAATCTGGACTTAGAAGTCATATCAGTATTCCAAGATTTGAGCCACAAAGCTCTTCTAGCTAAAATAGCTAAAGACATATATCTAACATCAATTTTGATGATATCAAAAATGGCATAACAAATGAAATTATTAGCATGTTGAATCAACTTAACAATGCTAGACAAATCATGATCCAATACTTGTTGCGCTAACGTTTCCAACCTAAAAATTGAAGCAGCTGCAACATCAGCCAAAGAAATTGCAGGTTTAAGAAGATGACCTGAATATAAATAAGCCTTCCTTAGATAAGATTCAAGTCTCCTGTCTAAAGGATCTTTAAAAGAAGTACTATCTTCCGTAGGAATAGTAGTACGTTTAGCAAGAGTAGATATAGCCCCATGAACTGGGGATCTTTTCCCAAAATTCCAATCTAACTGCTGGCAAAAGATACAATTGTTTAAACCTTGAAGAAGGAATAAAGGAAGTACCAGGCCTATTCCATTCTTTAGAAATCATATCAGAAATAGCATCAGGAACTGGAATAATCACAGGAGGTTTATAAACAGAATTTAAACGTTTACTAGTTTTAATATCAAGAGGACTAGTTTCCTCCATATCTAATGTAATCAACACTTCTTTTAATAAAGAACGAATATGCTCCATTTTAAATAAATAAGAGGATTTTTCAGTGTCAATATCTGAGGCAGGATCTTCTGAATCAGATAGATCCTCATCAGAGAAGGATAAATCAGTATGTTGTCGGTCATTTGAAATTTCATCAACTCTATGAGAATTTTTAAAAGACCTTTTTTCTTTATTAGAAGGCGGAATGGCAGACAAAGCCTTCTGAATAGAATCAGAAATACATTCTTTTAAATTTACAGGTATATCTTGTGGATTAGATGTTGAGGGAACAGCAACAGGTAATGAACTACTACTGATGGATACATTTTCTGCATGTAAAAGTTTATCATGACAACTATTACAAACCACAGCTGGAGGTATAATCTCCACAAGTTTACAACAAATGCACTTAGCTTTGGTAGAACTGTTATCAGGCTGCTGGGATCCAACAGTGAATTCTGAGACAGGATCAGATTGAGACATCTTGCAAATGTAAGAGAGAGAAAAAACAACATATAAAGCAAAATTATCAATTTCCTTATATGGTAATTTCAGGAATGGGGAAAAATGCAAACAGCATAGCCTTCTGACATAGAAAGAGGCAAATAGGAATGGGGTCTTAAATAATGAAAATATTTGGCGCCAAGTATGATGGACAACAAACAGAAAAATATTTTTTGGCGCCAAAAACGTCCGAAAGCGACCTTGTGAAGGACTCAGCGTCAACTAAGACACCGGAAATGACAAATTTGCGTCAACGAACGTAACTTCGTACCTAAAAAATCTTGCGTCAAGAATGACGCAATAAACTTTGGCATTTTGCGCCCTTGCAAGCCTAATTCTGCCCGCGAATTTAAGACAGTCAATTTGAAAAAAAAAAAGACTATACCCCAGGTAAGAAATACATTTTCATAAAAAAGCATTTCCCAGATATGAAACTGACAGTCTGCAACAAGGAAATATACGGAAAACTTTAATCATGGCAAATACTCCCTTCACATCCCTCTGACATTCACTGTACTCTGAGAGGAATCGGGCTTCAAAAATGCTGAGAAGCGCATATCAACGTAAAAATCTTAGCACAAACTTACTTCACCACCTCCATAGGAGGCAAAGTTTGTAAAACTGAACTGTGGGTGTGGTGAGGGGTGTATTTATAGGCATTTTGAGGTTTGGGAAACTGCCCCTCCTGGTAGCATTGTATATCCCATAAGTCACTAGCTCATGGACTCTTGCCAATTACATGGAAGAAATGGCCCATTTGCTCTTGCCTAGAAGCTACGAAAAGGAACTGATCTTCCAACGTGTGACAATTCTGCAGGAATGTGGATAATTGTGAGGTTTTATATTCATTTTCAGCAGTGCACTGCAAAACATTTGTAAAAAAAAAAAGTTTTAAAACCTTTTTAAATGTTTTACCTAAATTCTGTATCACTTAAAAGTAATTTACTATGGGCTAGATTACAAGTGAGGCGCAAACAGTTTTTTGCGAGTCTTTTTCATTCTGCTGATATTACAAGTTGAGCAAAATCCTTTTATGCTTCAATCCTTACCGCGATTTAAGAGCTGTGGTTAACTTTTTTCTGAAACAAAAAAGTTGCACAAAACACTTAAAAAATATATTACACAGTACACTTACCCTCATATTAACACTGTTTGATAACAATTATGTTAAAAAATGTTATTATGGCTCAAAGATAGGCAAATAGAATGAGACCATCAAGCTAACCCCTCCAACCCAACTTTATAGACTTTGTTGCAATTAGGGCTTAAAGCAGAGCTTTCCAAACTTTTCATGTTGGTGACACACTTTGTAGACCTACATAATTTCGCGACACAGTAATTCAGTTGTACTAGCAAAAAGGAGGTTAAACTAAGAGATACAGACACATACATAAATTATATAATAACAAAATGCATTTACAAGTAACAGTAAGTATGTGCAAGAATTAAAAAACATGTTTAATAACACCAATAGCTAATTACTATTTTAATGGGATGTATGAGGTTGATGAGATGAACACAGTTTCGGAATATTTGGTGTAATATTAGATAAAGACACTCGAATTTCATCATCAAGCATTTTTAAGCTTCCACTTCCTACCCATATATCAAGGGCAGGAGCAGCAATGCACTACTGGGAGCTAGTTGCAAAGAAATCCCACTGCCTTCTGACTTCAGCTCAGCGTTTAAGCTGCCACCCTCAGAGCTCTGTGAGTCCGACTGACTACTGCCCGCGCTGCAAACACACTGCTGTCACACTCACTAGCTACACTTGCAGTCACGAGCCAATTAAGGAGACTACACGTGCAGTCAGGAGCCAATGTGCCGCCAAATCTGCCAATGGTAATAGTTTCAGTTCCCACTGAGCTGTGCCAATTGGTTAAGATGATCTGTGACCCACTAGGTATCACTCACGTGTCAACCATGTGATATGCATAGCAAGCAGGTGGAAAGTCAGAAACCAAAAAACAATTTAAAAGAAAAATAATTTAATTTTAAAAAAATTTGTGCTGAAGCAGGGACACACCTACACATTGCTGCCGACACACTAGTGTGTCCCGACACATAGTTTGGAAAGCACTGGCTTAAAGGGACACTGAACCCAATTTTTTTTCTTTTGTGATTCAGATACAGCATGCAATTTTAAGCAACTTTCTAATTTACTCCTATTATCACATTTTCTTCATTCTCTTGGTATGTTTATTTGAAAAGCAAAAATGTAAGTTTAGATGCCGGCCCATTTTTGGTGAACAAACTGGGTTGTCCTTGCTAATTGGACAGCACCAATAAACAAGTGCTGTCCATGGTCTGAAACAAAAATGTGCTGGCTCCTTAGCTTAGATTCCTTAGAATGAAGAAAAAATGATAATAGGAGTAAATTAGAAAGTTGCTTAAAATTATATGCTCTATCTGAATCATGAAAGAAAAAATTTGGGTTCAGTGTCCCTTTAACCCCTTAATGACCGGACCATTTTTCAATTTTCTTACCCTTAATGACAATGGCTATTTTTACATTTCTGCAGTGTTTGTGTTTAACTGTAATTTTCCTCTTACTCATTTACTGTACCCACACATAGTTTTTCTCGCCATTAAATGGACTTTCTAAAGATACCATTATTTTCATCATATCTTATAATTTACTAAAAAAAAAAAAAAGATAAAATATGAGGAAAAAATGGAAAAAAAACACACTTTTTCTAACTTTGACCCCCAAAATCTGTTACACATCTACAATCACCAAAAAACACCCATGCTAAATAGTTTCTAAATTTTGTCCTGAGTTTAGAAATACCCAATGTTTACACATTCTTTGCTTTTTTTGCAATTTATGGGGCAATAAATACAAGCAGCACTTTGCTATTTCCAAACCACTTTTTTTCAAAATTAGCGCTAGTTACATTGGAACCCTGATATCTGCAGGAATACCTGAATATCCCTTGACATGTATATATTTTTTTTTTAGAAGACAACCCAAAGTATTGATCTAGGCCCATTTTGGTATATTTCATGCCACCATTTCACCGCCAAATGCGATAAAAAAAAAAAAAGTTCACTTTTTCACACATTTTGTCACAAACTTTAGGTTTCCCACTGAAATTATTTACAAACAGCTTCTGCAATTATGGCACAAATGGTTGTAAATGCTTCTCTGGGATCCCCTTTTTTCAGAAATAAAAGACTTATATGGCTTTGGGGTTGCTTTTTGGTAATTAGAAGGCCGCTAAATGCCGCTGCGCACCACACGTGTTTTAAGCCCAGGAGTGAAGGGGTTAATTAGGGAGCTTGTAGGATTAATTTTAGCTTTAGTGTAGTGTAATAAACAACCCCAAGTATTGATCTAGGCCCATTTTGGTATATTTTATGCCACCATTTCACCGCCAAATGCGAGCAAATAAAAAAAAAAACTTTACATTTTTCACAATTTTAGGTTTCTCACTGAAATAATTTACAAACAGCTTGTGCTATTATGGCAGAAATTGTTGTAAAAGCTTCTCTGGGATCCCCTTTGTTCAGAAATAGCAGACTTATATGGCTTTGGCGTTGCTTTTTGGTAATTAGAAGGCCGCTAAATGCTGCTGCGCACCACACGTGAATTATGCCCAGCAGTGAAGGGGTTAAATTAGGTAGCTTGTAGGGAGCTTGCAGGGTTAATTTTAGAGATCAGCCTCCCACCTGACACATCCCACCGCCTGATCCCTCCCAAACAGCTCTCTTCCCTCCCCCACCCCACAATTGTTACCGCCATCTTAAGTACTGGCAGAACGTCAGCCAGTACTAAATAAAAGAGGTTTTTTTTTTTTTTTATTAAAAATAATAAAATATTTTAGATGTGATAGACCCCTGCCTTAGCCCCAACCTCCCTGATCCCCCCTCCAGCTCTCTAACCCTCTCCCCTACCTAATTACCGCCATCTTGGGTACTGGCAGCTGTCTGCCAGTACCCAGTTTGGCCCCCAAAACCAAAGTATTTTTTTATTTTATTTTTAACTTAACTCTTTCTGTAGTGTAGCAGCCCCCCCACAATACCCCCACCCCCCTCCCCCTCCCAGATCCATTTATATTTGAAAAATTTTTTTTACCTTTTTCTCCCTTTCTGCCCTCATTGGTGTCAGTGTGGCTAATGCACGCGCGTGCACGTGTACATGCACGTGTACATGCACGCGCGCCTCGTGCACGCACCCCCATGCACTCGCACTATGTTCACGCACCTCGTGCACGCACACGCATGCTCCCTCCCACCCGGACAACGGCACCATCGCTACCGGTGCAGAGAGGGCCACAGAGTGGCTCTCTCTGCATCTGAGGCTTGTAAAGGGGTATTGCAGGATGCCTCCATATTGAGGCATCACTGCAATACCCTCAGAGCTGCTGGAAGCGATTGTGATCGCTTCCAGCACTCTGTTAGACAACTGACGTACCAGGTACATCCATTGTCATTAACTGTTAGTTTTTGCATTACGTACCTGGTACGTCAGTTGTCATTAAGGGGTTAACTAAACTCTTGGCTCCAACAGGACACTTTTAGAAAAGCCCTCTTTCTTACAAAGGTGTACTGTAAGGGAGGTAACAAAATTGGCTCACTGCTACCTAGGGCACTTTAAGGACAACTAAATACAGTAGAATTGCATAATTAACAAGTGCATAATAAAAAGACAATGCAATAACACTTAATCTGAATTTACAAAAGCAGTAGATTTTATTTCTCTCCCATTTGCCAGCCCCCCCTATATCATGTGACAGACATCAGCCCATCATCAGACTAATATATGTATACTCTGAGCTTGTGCCTCAAAAAATGTGCATATAAAAAGATTGTGCAATTTTTAATAATGGAAGTAAATTGGAAATATTTTTTTAAACTGTCTGCTCTTTCTGAATCCTGAACGTTTAATTTTGACTTGAGTGTCCCTTTCAACAAAAAACTTACGCCACAAATATCCCAAAGCTTCTTTCCCCATCTAATATGGAGTCTAATATGGACTGACATAGCACAAGCATTTTGGGAACTTATATGAAAATCTTTATCAAATTACCCATAGATTGTCCCCCTCAGACAATGCTCTGATTGCGGAATATATCCTTCAAGAAATTTTTAAAGCGATAGAGGGCTTACCATCCAAAAAAAAGTCCAGGCCCAGATGGCTTCACTAATAAATATTATAAAACTTTCAAAGATATACATATATGTAGGAATATCTATTTATAAATACATAATATTTACAGTAAATATACACCAACATTTTATTATTTTAAATATAAACAGTGCATAAATATGTTTTTATCTACTTAAAGGATTACTTTCTGTTATAATTTTTAAGCTAAACAACTAACATATTAAAGTTAATAAACATTAATTAAAACCTACTGACCTATATTTTCTCCAAAACGAAGTTTCATAACGTTCTAAAAGTTATATCTTTTATTCGCCGATGATGTCACGTTATCCTGCCCACTATTTTCAGCACTGCATGTTCAAAATACTTAAACCAATAACTTTGTGTTTAAAGCGCCATTTTGAAACCTAGGTATTGTAAACGGATTGGTACAGAGCAAAGGATACCCACGGAGTGGGTTTGGAAAACAATTAAATTTGCAGACAAGATTTCTGATATACGGTAGAGATATGATAATGAAATGCTATTGATAAAAGCGTATTTGGGGTAGTTAGTTAGTAACAGGCATAGAAAATATTTACTTACAGTGGCCCTTTAACTGCAAAGGACTCCAATGCACTTATATATATATATATATATATATATATATATATATATGTCTACATATGTATTTATGTGTTTATATGTCTGTAAATACATATATACACATATAAATATATATGTACACATATATAAATATATACAGTGTATATATATATATATATATATATACACATATATATTCGCACACACACATATACATCTTTAGACATGTATTTGTATGTATCTCTATGTTAAAGACCTTTGCCTGCCTTCCATTTTTTTCTAACACTTGAGATCTAATTTCATTGAGCCCTTATAACTTTTGTGTGCAATATTTTTTAATAAGTTTTATTACATAGTGTTTTTTTTGAGTGTAGATGTACTTTGTGATATATTTTTTAAGAGGTCTGAGGACACGGTAATTATTCTAGCGGAAATCGCGTTTGTGCTCAAGTGATCGCATTTGCTTTCAACTCATAATACCAGTGGTAAATCTGACAAGCGCAAACACCCGCAATAAACCCCTTATCGCCCGCATGCAAACGTTTATCTGACGCTAAATCTGTACTCATGTCCTACTGCCAGGGTTAGGGCGAATGGTCTACTCTTGAATAGCTTCATTATCGTGAATGGCACAAGGCAACACAGCAAGGGAGCCCCCTCTCCCTTCTGTTATTTATATTAACCATGGAAACCTTTTCTGCCCATATAAGGGGTAAACCAGAGGTGAAAGTGCTTGTTAGGACCAAATGAGTATAAGCTAACACTTTTCACGGATGATTTGTTGGTCTCTCTAACTTCTCCTGCAACCTCATTTCTAGACTTTTTAAAGGATTTGACAAATTTGGATGCTTATCCAACTTCCTAGTAAATTCTCAAAAATCAGAAATACTGAATGTTAATTTTGACTCACTCTCGTTCAGAGTCCTGAGCACTTTTTGTCCCTACAAATTATAGGAGCCTATATAAAGTATTTAGACATATCTCTGAAGCGTAGTCTGTCTAGACTATTCCACTTGAACTATAATACTTTCTTGTAAAGAGTCATTAAAAAACAAACCTCTCATGGTTGGGACGAATACAGGCTACAAAGATCACCATTCTTCCCCGTATTTTATATACCATGCACTGTATTCCTACTCATTCCTTATACAGCTTTCAAGCTTGCTTTACCAGTTTTATTAAGACTAAACCTAGAATAAATCCATTATATATAAGGCTACTACTAAGGGGGGTTGGGTGTACCGAACCTTGCATCTTACTGTAGGGCTTGACTGGCATAGGGGAGCCAACTCAAGGGCATGGGTTACCATAGACTTCCACCTTCTATAGACCCATAATGTGGACTCTTTTTGCTGGGTCCCAAAAGAATATAGACCTCCTCAGATCAACAATTACAACTTGTACAGGCACATTTTTCAAACCTGGTATGCACTTATCAGACACACTCCAGGTTTCTCTTCTCCCAAATCCCCTTTGTCACCCATTCCGATAAATGCTGAACTTCAGGGCTTGATCCCTAGCTGTAAGAGACCAGTTGAATTTGGGCTCACGATACCAATTTATTTTCTTTTGGGTCAGAGAAGACTTAAACCTTGAGATGAACGAAAGGAAGTGGCAGGACTTTTCTGCACTTATCCCCGGATTGCCCTAATTTTCTAAGGCCTCCAACTCCATTTGAACATTTTGTGCCTCGGCACTTCAAATTTTAAAGGAACCTTGGCCATAGTTTGCAAAGTGCTACTAGGAAGCACAGGCCACCCCCTCCTCTTTTATACCAGTTTATGGCAGAGGGAACTGAATCAGGAAATAAGTGAGGAAGATTGGAATAGAGCTTTTGAAAATATGAGAGAGTCTTCCGTTGTCACCCCGCATTTTAGAATTTAACTTCAAAATACTAACAAGGTGGTATCTGATCCCTATCCATCTCAAGAACGAGTGGTGCCTGTTCAAGGGATTTTGGTGTAGACTTGATTCATATCTGGTGGGGTTGCCACAAGCTTAGGCCTTTCTGGACCCCAATAGAGTCTGTATTCAAAATGTTGCTTTGAAGTCAATGCTCCCTGTCCCTAGGAGTTGCACTCCTAAACATAGGTGAACTGCATCCTTGTAAAATTAGACGTACACTTTGGGCTCAATAGCACTAGATCACTGGCTTCCCAAAATTGGAAATCCCAGAATACGCCAACCCTACAAATGTGGATTAATTGTACAGCAGAGTTACTCTGGTTAGGAGAATACTGCTTTTTTTAGCTAAAGGGACACTGAACCCAATTTTTTTCTTTTGTTATTCAGATAGAGCGTGCAGTTTTAAGCAACTTTCTAATTTACTCCTATTAGTAAATGTTATTCATTCTCTTGGTATCTTTATTTGAAAAGCAAGAATGTAAGTTTAGATGCCGGCCCATTTTGTTGAACAACCTGGGTTGTTCTTGCTGATTGGTGGATACATTCATCCACCAATAAACAAGTGCTGTCCAAGGTTCTGGACTTTCTTTTTCAAATAAAGATAGCAAAAGAACAAAGACAAATTGATAATAGGAGTAAATTAGAAAGTTGCTTAAAATTGCATGCTCTATCTGAATCACGAAAGAAAAAATTTGGGTTCAGTGTCCCTTTAACAACTCAACTTTTTTTATGATGTGAAATGTTATTGGGATTAGCTATCCCACACTTTAACTTTTGATGGCCCCACAGATACCTAACATGCGGTCTAACTAGCATATTCCATTATTTCTCTACTGGTCATCTAATTTGGGAAGGGACTGTACTCCTTCTTTTCTCTTGTTTCTGCTTTCCTATTTAGACATTTAATCTAATTATGCCTTTATTGCATTTTTGAATATCTATTTTACCACTTGAATGTAAGTCTATGTTTGTTGAACTGATGTACTGATTTTCTGGGGGGGTTTTACGTTTTGTTTTTATTTCACTCTTGTTGATATATCCATCGATTTGCATTTGGAATTCTTTATTTTTAATAGAACTTGTAATGTTTTTGAAAATGCAAATAAATACAAAAAAAATAAGATTAAGGCAAGATCCCAAGATTATCTTGTTAATATACCAAACACCTCAAGTAGAGTTAGTTGACATTAGCATTCTTTTATTGAAGAGCCACACATCCACCGGTCCCAGAGGTTTTGGTTGCTAAGAAGGAATTTTAGGTATGTGGTTTACTCTTTGTAACTTTTTTTTTAAACTAATTTCAGTTTTGTTTGGTGACAAATAATAGATATAACATAGGAGGTTATGGTATTGGATTTTTAATATGCATATTTGTGTTTTCACTATATTAAACAGCAAAAAAGTGTTTATATAAAACCAAGAGATAAAAACAGAATTATGTTTTATATCTACTCTCTTGCATCTTAATTGCATTTAAATTAACTTATTTAATTACATATTTATGCGTGCTCTGTAAACATTTAAACAAACAGTTCATGGTCGATGATGACGGAAATTAGAGCAATAGACTTACATTTTTAATCAAAAGTAAGTAATTCTTGCACACAAAAAATATTGGCCTACCCGTATTTATATTATTTTACTCAGTGCAGTTTTATTATTTGTTTCATGCCATTTACACTTTTTTATTTATGATTGAAATGGTCAAGCACTTCACACACATTTAAATTAAAAATCACTTAAAGGACCAGTCAACACAGTAGATTTGCATAATCAACAAATGCAAGATAACAAGACAATGCAATAGCACTTAGTATGAACTTCAAATGAGTAGTAGATTTTTTTTCTGACAATTTTAAAAGTTATGTCTTTTTCCACTCCCCCTGTACCATATGACAGCCATCAGCCAATCACAAATGCATAGACGTACCATGTGACAGCCATCAGCCATTCACAAATGCATACACGGACCATGTGACAGCCATCAGCCATTCACAAATGCATACACACTTATTCTTGCACATGCTCAGTAGGAGCTGGTGACTCAAAAAGTTTAAATATAAAATGACTGTGCACATTTAGTTAATGGAAGTAAATTGGAAGGTTGTTTAAAATGGCACGCTCTATCTGAATAATGAAAGTTTAATTTTAATTGAGTGTCTCTTTAAACTCTGAGATTCATTTGTAATCTGGATGTTGCCTAAAGTATCAATGCTGATGTTGTGTCTATATCTGCGTGATTAATCAGCCCCCGATAACTCTTAAGCTACAGTTACAATGACTCTATTCCCTATTTATAATACTGTCTAAGGCCATGCTCCTTCTATAGTGGGAGCTGTTATTACTTTTATACTGCCTAGGCTTTTGTTATAACAATAAGGCAAAATCTTGCATGCAATTAGGTTAGAAAATCAGAGTAAGCAAGATTAAAACAAAAGAGACTATTCTCTCATGAATGTGCCCCTGACGTGCGTTTCACATAGCGCTTCCTCAGAGGGCTGTTTTGTATCACAAAAGATTGCCGAAATTCCTGATGTTCAGACCTTTGTAAAGGCCTTGATTAGAATTAAGTTCGTAGTTTAACCAGTTACTCCTCCTTGTCTTAATCTGGTTATTAGGGTTCTTCAGTCCACTCTATTTGAACCCATGCATGGGTTAGACCTTCAGCTTTTGTCTTGGAAGATGCTCTTTTTTTCTCTTCTGAACAGCTGGTGGCAGGACTAGTATTTTGCACATTCATTTGCCCCACTTTGTCCTTTCCTGCTTTTCTAGTTTTCTCCTCAACTTGGCCATATGTATGATTGAGTGATTCAGTAAGAGGGGGGTGGATTAAAGCTCTAGTATGTTGTGGTGTTTTCACCTCCTCCTAGTGGATGGCATTGTAATCCCACATAATGTCTCATGGATTCTCACCATAAAGAAAAAAAATTTTTATTAGATAATCATAAATTTTGTTTTCTTCTAAGGTAGTTTTGACGTAGCAGTGGGTGTTGTTTAGAGTTTTTATCTTGCTCTAGGCATATATTTTCAAGGTGCTACAAAATGCTGTGCAATTTTTGGTTGAATGCCACTCACCCTGTGTAAGTCGTCAACTCTATATCCAGCAAAGATCTTCCTCTTCCATGTTGGACAGCTGGTGTGCCATAATAAAGAACCATCCTCTTGCCTGCTTGACCCTGTACAAAACCCCTGCCTTATGAACAAAAGATTTAATTTTTTATTCATTTGTCCATAAGACCTTCTTCCAGTATTCAGTGGTCAACTGGTAGTGCTTCTTGGCCCAGTGAAGCCTCTTATCATCAGATTTGTTACTGCCACTTGACCTGTCAAACATGCAGCTCAAAGTCTTGTCTTCAAGTTGAAAGTAAGACTTGCTTACTTTGACCATTATTAAGGTGTGCTTGATGCTGTTCTCCTGTAAGCCGCAAGCTACTGACTCTCAGAAACTTGTCTTCTGATTTTGTTCTGGCTTTGGGTCTGTCAGACCTCTTCCTTCTTCTAGCTTCAAAACTATCTGCTCAGTCAATTATCTAAGATGCCAGTCTTAGTATTTAATTGTGGTTGCCGTTCATGGCATATTTAGATGTATTTAGGGGTATTATTTTGCTGATTAACTCATTGTTGGTTCTGCAAGGATTATGCCCTGACATTTTTCAATAATTGTGTATGTACACCCTATGTCAGTATAGCGTTAAGCCGCTTGACAGCCCACTGCATGTGAGATTTATCAAATCATAGTGCAAATTGTATATAGGGAACTTTTTGTCAAGTCATTGGGTGCTACTCAATGGACCTCTCTGTCCTTTGACCACTGATAATATACATATTTTTCTGTCTCCTATATCTATCTATCTATCTATCTATCTATCTATATATATATATATATATATATATATATATATATACAGGGAGTGCAGAATTATTAGGCAAGTTGTATTTTTGAGGATTAATTTTATTATTGAACAACAACCATGTTCTCAACTAACCCAAAAAACTCATTAATATCAAAGCTGAATAGTTTTGGAAGTAGTTTTTAGTTTGTTTTTAGTTATAGCTATTTTAGGGGGATATCTGTGTGTGCAGGTGACTATTACTGTGCATAATTATTAGGCAACTTAACAAAAAACAAATATATACCCATTTCAATTATTTATTTTTACCAGTGAAACCAATATAACATCTCAACATTCACAAATATACATTTCTGACATTCAAAAACAAAACAAAAACAAATCAGTGACCAATATAGCCACCTTTCTTTGCAAGGACACTCAAAAGCCTGCCATCCATGGATTCTGTCAGTGTTTTGATCTGTTCACCATCAACATTGCGTGCAGCAGCAACCACAGCCTCCCAGACACTGTTCAGAGAGGTGTACTGTTTTCCCTCCTTGTAAATCTCACATTTGATGATGGACTACAGGTTCTCAATGGGGTTCAGATCAGGTGAACAAGGAGGCCATGTCATTAGATTTTCTTCTTTTATACCCTTTCTTGCCAGCCACGCTGTGGAGTACTTGGACGCGTGTGATGGAGCATTGTCCTGCATGAAAATCATGTTTTTCTTGAAGGATGCAGACTTCTTCCTGTACCACTGCTTGAAGAAGGTGTCTTCCAGAAACTGGCAGTAGGACTGGGAGTTGAGCTTGACTCCATCCTCAACCCGAAAAGGCCCCACAAGCTCATCTTTGATGATACCAGCCCAAACCAGTACTCCACCTCCACCTTGCTGGCGTCTGAGTCGGACTGGAGATCTCTGCCCTTTACCAATCCAGCCACAGGCCCATCCATCTTGCCTATCAAGACTCACTCTCATTTCATCAGTCCATAAAACCTTAGAAAAATCAGTCTTGAGATATTTCTTGGCCCAGTCTTGACGTTTCAGCTTGTGTGTCTTGTTCAGTGGTGGTCGTCTTTCAGCCTTTCTTACCTTGGCCATGTCTCTGAGTATTGCACACCTTGTGCTTTTGGGCACTCCAGTGATGTTGCAGCTCTGAAATATGGCCAAACTGGTGGCAAGTGGCATCTTGGCAGCTGCACGCTTGACTTTTCTCAGTTCATGGGCATTTATTTTGCGCCTTGGTTTTTCCACACGCTTCTTGCGACCCTGTTGACTATTTTGAATGAAACGCTTGATTGTTTGATGATCACGCTTCAGAAGCTTTGCAATTTTAAGAGTGCTGCATCCCTCTGCAAGATATCTCACTATTTTTTACTTTTCTGAGCCTGTCAAGTCCTTCTTTTAACCCATTTTGCCAAAGGAAAGGAAGTTGCCTAATAATTATGCACACCTGATATAGGGTGTTGATGTCATTAGACCACACCCTTTCTCATTACAGAGATGCACATCACCTAATATGCTTAATAGGTAGTAGGCTTTCGAGCCTATACAGCTTGGAGTAAGACAACATGCATAAAGAGGATGATGTGGTCAAAATACTCATTTGCCTAATAATTCTGCACTCCCTGTATATATATATATATATATATATATATATATATATACACATATACACACACTATAGGATACTTGTTATCCTCCCTCCCTATTACTCAGACAGCAATACTGTGTGTATGTTTTTTAAAGCGTTTTTACTCAGTGTTATGTTAACACCTTTTAGTTCTATATATTAAAAGTTATGTTTTATATTGTGTCTACGTACTAAACCTCCGTTTGTGAAGTGTGTGCCGGATAATTATATTCTTTTCTCCACTAAGTATTATGGGGCATATTTATGATTGTGCGAGCGGACATGATCCGATATAGTGGATCATGTCCGCTGCACATCGATAAACGCCGACAGCATACGCTCTCGGCATTTATCATTGCACCAGCAGTTCTTGTGAACTGCTGGTGCAATACCACCCCCTGCAGATTTGCGGCCACTAGCAGTGGGTGTCAATCAACCCGACCGTATTCGATTGGGTTCATTTCTGTCTGCCGCCTCAGAGTAGGCGGACAGGTTATGGAGCAGCGGTCTGTAGACACTCCGTACGGAGCTTGATAAATATGCCCCTTTGGCTCATCAGTACTGCAAGGTCTCTCAAATAATTTTATAAAGGCAGACTTTAGCTTAGAAGGTGTTTATCGATCTATACAAAATTCTAGATGTGAAGGAAACATGCATACTTTACAATATAATGCTCAAAAAAAGCCCACAAAGATTTTGCATGATTTCCCTTGATGTTGGTGAGTTTGATCACTGACATCTTGACTTTCTTTGCAGTTTCTCTAAAGGAAAGACCTATACGTTTAAGTTTCTAGTAACCTAAACTTATTAACCTATTCCAGTTTGCCATTTACTTTTTTTAATATTTAAAGGGACATGAAAGGCAAACTTTGTCTTTCATGATTCAGATAGATCATACAATTTTAAGCAACTTTCTAATTTGCTTCTATTATCTAATTTGCTTCATTCTCTTGGTATCCTTTGTTGATGAGCAGCATTGCACTACTGGGGGTAAGCTGAAAGCCAATGACAAGATGCTTATATGTGCAGCCACTAAAAAGCAGCTTCTGAGTATATCCAGGTATACTTTTTAACACCGGATACAAAGAGACTGAAACAAATTAGATAATAGAAATGTTATTTAAAATTGCATGCTCTATCTGAATAATAAAATAAAAAAATTTCGGTTTCATTTCCCTTTCAGGTTATTCACTGGATTGTGTTCGAAAATGTTGGACTGCGCATGTCTGTGTGTGTGTGTGTATGCTTGTTGATAGATAAGCACTGAAATGAAAAAAAAAAAGTATTATACATACTGGAAGAAATATACACATTTAAAATGTAGCTTTATTGGAATGTGTTCTATTTTTCTGACTAAAGGAACAATAATTCTTAAAATCTTATATCCTATGTTGTGACCAATTTAACATATCTTCTGCATTGGATCAAACAATCACTGTGTAGTATGTTAAATAAATTAGCATTCTAAATCTTGCAGGATATTCTTTAACCTCTTTAAGGGCAGCGTAATAACGACAGTCACAAATTTCTGAGGTAATTTACATTAAAAGAAGAATGCTGTAAATAATCATATTTTTATTTGCAATGATTACTTCAGTTTTTATGGGGGGGGGGGCTTTAGTTTATCTTTTAGCTACAAACCTAAGATGCTTTATTTCTATAATTGTTTTAACAGTTTATTTTGTTTTTGCACTTTGTTTTATTAATCTGAAACACTCATGGTTTAATACATTTGTTCATAAAGATGATGCTAGGAGCTCTTTGAATGTGTATTGTTTACACTGTATAGTCTACTGTTTGAGATGAAATTTGGTACATTTTGTTTGTATTTTGAACTAGCCTGTTGCCCAACTCAGTGAGTAAGAATCACTACTGTATACAATGCTGTTTTTACTTGTTGTATTGAAGATTTTTTTGTGGCACTAATTTGTATTTAAATCTTGCAGCTTGCAAACATTTGGTTTGGCTATGCATGACTTTATTTTTAATTTTAGTTGGTTCATTATTCATCAATTTGACAGCTTCTGATATTACTAATTTCCAGGAATTACGTTGCATGATGAAGCAGTTGATTGGGCAGCAGCAGGAGATCACGTTAGTCTCACTTTGACCGGCGTGGATATCATTAAAATCAAGTAAGTGCACCAAGAGTGTCTGACTCAGCAGCAGTTTCAAGATCTTGTGAACAGGGCGTTGTCTTTGACAGTCTAGTGGTTTTATTTTATGACTGATTTATAGCTTTTCCTTTATTAATGAAACTGTGTCTGAAACTCACTCAAAGTAAACAGGAACATACACATTATTACTTGGCAGTTTAGAACATACATTGCTTATTCTCAGCCAACTGATATCAGCTGTCACCACATTGTAAGGTGCTTATTACAGGCAAAATTGTAGTTGAGGTTTGCATTTAGTTAACTTGTAAATGAAGGTAAAAACCTTTTATTATTATGTTACATTATTTTAAAGAGTTAGCTTTACCATACTTGGTATAATCATTTTAGAGTTTACATAGTATTTATCATTTGTGGTTTGATGCAAATATTCTTCCTAATAGACTGACACCAAAATATTTATAGAGAAAGATGTTGCAGTGCTTAAAGGGCACTTAAAGGGACATACAACAAGTTGGGATAGAGACAAAATATAATATGTGCTTTAATTACTATACCTGCAAATTTATACTGCAGTGCCTTACCATTAACCCTTTCTTTTTAGTTTCTGAATTGTAAAGCTCTCCCCACAAATTTCCTTTTATTGCTGAATCTATATCTATTGTTGTTTTGGTAGAATGCAAAAATGCATAGGGATTATCTGCTGGAGCATGCCTAGAAGCTGTGAACTCAGTCGAAATACAATGCCTGTGTCTAAACACTGATAAGTCATCAAAATATACATTTCACTTGTGTTGTGTAAATACTTACCTTTTAATCTTGACAGCCGCTCCAGCTTCCCCCGGTCGTCGCAAGCCTCTTCCTATGTCAGAAATGACGGATCGGATCACTGCTTCCCCCCGGGGGAATCAGTGTCTGATTCAACACCGCGATTGGAGGAAGCCGGATTCCTTATTTTAGACTCAGGAAGAGGCTTTGCGATGGGCGGAGGAAGTGATGCAGAGGCTGTCAAGATTGAAAGGTAAGTATTTTCACAACACGAGTGAGAAGTAAATTTTGATGAATTAAAGTGCCCCTGTTTTTAATTGAATTTTTAAAAACCGGGCACTTTATCATCAAAATTTACATTCACTTTAATAAAAACTTCCATATGCCCATTTACACTGTTATTTTATTTTTGATTGGCAAAACAGTAATTCAAACACACACTTATAAACACTTAAAGTGAAGGTCAATTTTGACGAATAAGTGCCCGGTTTTTAATAATCCTATGCTTCAAAAATGTACCTTTAATCCTGAAAGCTGCTCCATCGATTCCCCCGGCCGTCGGAAGTCTCGGCTTACGTCAGAAATGACGAATCCGGCTTCCTCCAATCACGGCGTTCCCCCGGGGGGATCATGGCTTGAGGGAACGCTGTGATTGGATGAAGCCGGCTTCGTCATTTTCGACTTGCGACGGGCGGAGGAAATTAAACTTTCATGCATGCAATTTTAATCAACTTTCTAATTTACTCCTATTATCAATTATTCTTTGTTCTCTTTTAGTATCTGTATTTTAAAAATCAAGACTATAAGCTTAGAAGTCGGCCCATTGTTGGTTCAAAACCTGGGTAGCTCTTGCTGATTGGTGGCTACTTTTAGAAGATACCAAGAGAATGAAGAAAAATTGATAATAGGAGTAAATTAAAAAGTTGCTTAACTCTATCTGATCATGAAAGTTTAATTTTGACTAGACTATCCCTTTAAGCAATAAGGGGAAATATAGTCTATATTGATAAAAAATACTTGTGAGTGAGATTGTCCCAATTAAAGTTAAAACATTATGAGGAAAACCACAATAATGGAAATAATAAATGTGATACAAAAATGTGAACTAATTCCATAATTAAATTATAATATTACAATGTGCAAAGCAAGGTGCAATCAGTGTTGACTGATAAAATGATATATTAATGCATAAGTAAATGATTAAAATTATTCAGTGCTGAATAATATTTCAAGTGCTGAGTGATAAGAAAGTATGATGATGTATTCATAAATAATAAAATCATCCAATAATAGTGACTGTGAAGTTGCTGAACAAATTTAAAGGGATGGCTTTTTTAATTATAAATAAACAAAAAAATATATTATTATCATTGAGACCCAGTGGTTTGAGAAGATAACAAGTATATTCACTTGCATTCTGCTCTCAATAATGATAGTATACGTATACACTGTGAACTTGTGCACATGGTCAGTAGCAGCTGGTTCCTCAGAAAGTGTGCATATAAAAACACTGTGCCAAATTTGAGAATTAAAGTAAATTGGAAAGTCTCTTAAAATTGCATGCTTTATCTAAATTATGAAAGGTTAATTTTTACTTTATTGTCCCCTTAAGACAATGCTAACAATTGGCTATCCTTTACTCTAAAGCAGGAAAGAACGCCCCTTTTTAACTCCAGAAGACAGTTACTTTGTATACATATGCGCAAAACACCTATACCTCTCCTATTTGTCCCACACACAGCGTGATTTAAACACCTTTTGGTGGGTTCAGTACAAGAGTTAAATCATTTTTTGGCCCTTTGAAGTTTTAAGGGTCGATGTGTAACAAAGTATAAAAATGTCTGCTCATCCTTGGCTATAGAGACAAAATTAAACTTTTATAATTCAGATAGAACATGTTATTAAAGGGGAAAATATATTTCCTATTTACTTCTATTATAAATTAGCATTTTATGTGCACACCACCTGAGCAATATGCAAGAGTTCACAGTTAATGCAATGATTGACATGATTCAGGAGGCTGTGAAATTAAAAGAAACTTTGAAATTTGTCAAAAAATTATCTGCTGCTCATTTGAAGTGTTATTGCATTGTCTTTATATTATTTTTGTTGTGTTGAGTTGTGTTTTAAGATCTTAGAGGACTCCTCTTCAGGTGTTAAATGGAACTGATATTTACAAAATGAGGAAAATAGCCATTTACAAATTTGTCTTGGAAAAAAAAAACAGATTATAGGGTTATTTATTTATAAAATATTTTACCAGGAACAAAAATACATTGAGATTTCTCTTGTTTTCAAATATGTCCTGGGATATGCTAGCAATTCATGACACATTTTACAAATAGTTACATTTTTACATAGTAATGCACAAGGTGGGTCTTTTCTTTCATGTAATTAGCAAGAGTCCATGAGCTAGTGACGTATGGGATATACATTCCTACCAGGAGGGGCAAAGTTTCCCAAACCTTAAAATGCCTATAAATACACCCCTCACCACACCCACAAATCAGTTTTACAAACTTTGCCTCCTGTGGAGGTGGTGAAGTAAGTTTGTGCTAGATTCTACGTTGATATGCGCTCCGCAGCAGGTTGGAGCCCGGTTTTCCTCTCAGCGTGCAGTGAATGTCAGAGGGATGTGAGGAGAGTATTGCCTATTTGAATTCAATGATCTCCTTCTACGGGGTCTATTTCATAGGTTCTCTGTTATCGGTCGTAGAGATTCATCTCTTACCTCCCTTTTCAGATCGACGATATACTCTTATATATACCATTACCTCTGCTGATTTTCGTTTCAGTACTGGTTTGGCTTTCTACTACATGTAGATGAGTGTCCTGGGGTAAGTAAGTCTTATTTTCTGTGACACTCTAAGCTATGGTTGGGCACTTTTATATAAAGTTCTAAATATATGTGTTTAAACATTTATTTGCCTTGATTCAGGATGTTCAACGTTCCTTATTTTCAGACAGTCAGTTTCATATTTGGGATAATGCATATGGATAATTCAATTTTTTCTTACCTTAAAATTTGACTTTTTTTCCTGTGGGCTGTTAGGCTCGCGGGGCTGAAAATGCTTCATTTTATTGCGTCATTCTTGGCGCGGACTTTCTTGGCGCAAAAATTTTCTTGTCATTTCCAGCGTCATACGTGTCGCCGGAAGTTGCGTCATTTTTTTGACGTTTTTGCGCCACAAAAATGTCGGCGTTACCGGATGTGGCGCCATTTTTGGCGCCAAAGCATTTAGGCGCCAAATAATGTGGGCAGCTTTTTTGGCGCTAAAAAATTTGAGCGTCATTGTTGTCTCCACAATATTTAAGTCTCATTATTTATTGCTTCTGGTTGCTAGAAGCTTGTTCATTGGCATTTTTTTCCCATTCCTGAAACTGTCATTTAAGGAATTTGATCAATTTTGCTTTATATGTTGTTTTTTCTATTACATATTGCAAGATGTCTCAAATGGACTCTGAATCAGAAGCCACTTTTGGAAAAACGCTTAACTGAGTTTCAGTTCTACCAAAGCTAAGTTCATTTATTTTAAATGTTATAAATGTTTATCTTTAGCTATGGTTTGTAATAAGATATTATGTTATACTTTTACTTGCAGAATCCATTAGTATTTATGCTTTATATATTTTCTTTTCTTACAAGAAATATTTAGAAGACTTATAAGAAATATTTTTCTGATTCTATGTTAAAGGCTTTGTCTGACTTTGTGCCTTCTAATAAAATTTTTAGGTCTTTTTCACTTCAATGATTAAAAAAGAAGTTTCAAATGACCAACAACATACTGATTTATCCTTCTCTGATGATGTTTTTTTCAGAAATTTTCTTCATCAGATATTGACACTAACAAATCTACTTTTTTATTATTTTTCAATTATTAAAGTACATTTGTTCTTTGTTGAAAAGGTGTTGATTATTTTGGATATTAAGGTAACTAGTTCTTTAAGACTAGCTGACATTATTTCTGCCTATTTATTTCTTTAGAGGTTTTCTTTCCAATTCCCTATACTAGGGAATGGAATAGGCTGAGAATTTTCTTTTATTCCTTCTTCAAAGGTTTTAAACTATATTATTTGCCAGCAGTTAAATTCAATTTGGAGGGTTCTCCAATTTATTGGGGCTATCTCTAATTCTTCTAATTATGCTATTGTTTCTATAGCAAAATAGTATTTATTTTCCTTTAGATAGTTGTATCTTATTTATGGAAAATTATTTAGTTTCAGGTACTTTTCTTGGTCCTGTGATTTATTTGGATATTGCAATTGCTTCATTTTCTCTGTTTACTTTAAGATCAAGTATCAGATGTATGATTTATTTTAGCATTGTTAAAGGGACAACATTTACTAGACTAGGTGCTGTTGCATTTGTCTTGTTGTTTTGCATTTATTGATTATGCAAGTCCACTGTATTGGCTGGTCCTTTAAACTGGACTATCATGCTAATAATTTCATTTGTGTCTTCATTTTATTGAATATTTTCGCAAATGAGGGTTAATCTATGTCTTTAGCTTTTTTAGCTAGAAGAATTTTGTGATTTTAAAAAAAAATAAATAAAAAAAAAAATCCATATTTCCTTTGTTCTAAGATAATCAATTATTTGTTTTATAATTGGATTCAATTCTTAACTGTTACTCTGGGCTTCAATGTTGAGTTCTAAGACTAAAACTTTAAGCTTATACTAGTTTGGTTGTTCTTATTAAGGAACGAATTCCTGAGTTCTTTCCCAAGTAACATGTCTATAATTGGAGTTCGAAATCAGCTCCCTAATTTTGCGATGTACGTGCCGTATTCCAGCTTGGCTGGTAAGGGGCAGGTTAAGGCTTCTTTGAAATTTATTTTGTCCAAATTTCTTTGATTTTATTCCAGCAAGGCTAACACTTTCTTTAACTGTGTTTCTGTCCTATATATTTTGGGTACTGTTGGAGCATGGCTGGGCACCCATGGGGTTCAAGCGCTGCTCAGACCTGGAATCTTCTGGGGTATTTCTTCCAGTTTCTTTTGAGGAACCGGGTTTTGGAGTTTTATTCAAACTATTTTGCCTTTTTATGGTCTTTGATAGCATTATTTGTTTTCATTAGATACAATAAATGCATATTTTCATTTTTCTGTTTTCATTCAGATTATTTTCTGAGGATGCGGAATCTCATATGATTCACTTACTCTTCAGGACATAGTTAGAGGATCTTCTTTTCTAAAGCTCTTCATTCCTCACACAAGGGTCACCTTTTTTAGGTTTCCAGATAGTTTGTGTCATTGTCCTTGTCTCTATCAGACAAGGGATAATGTTATTGGGTTCCGTCTATCGGTACCTTTAGTCTCTATTATTTCCTTCAGTTGCTATATATGCATAGAAGTTTTAGGTCTTATGACCACAGCATTGGATTCAATTCCCTTTGCTCATTTTCTCTAGAAAGAACCTTTCCAGTCTTTTATAAGTGTTGTTTCTTCAAGAACATGGTTGGAGGATCAATTTACCTACAAGTTCGTTTGATTCCTCAGACAAGGGTAACCTTTTTAGGTTTCCTGATAGATTCAGTGTTCTTGATTCTGTCTCTGACGGACAAGAGGCGTCTGAAATTGGTTTCAGCTTATCGAAACCTTCAGTCTCAATCATTCCCTTCGGTAGCCTTATGCATGGAAATTCTAGGTCTTATGACTGCTGCATTGGACGCGATTCCCTTTGCTCGTTTTCACATGCGACCTCTTCAGCTCTGTATGCTGAACCAGTGGTGCAGGGATTATACAAAGATATCTCAATTAATATCTTTAAAACCGATTGTTCGACACTCTCTGACGTGGTGGACAGATCACCATTGTTTAGTTCAGGGGGCTTCTTTTTGTTCCTCCAACCTAGACTGTGATCTCAACAGATGCAAATCTGACAGGTTGGGGAGCTGTATGGGGGTTTCTGACAGCACAAGGGGTTTGGGAATCTCAGGAGGTGAGATTACCAATCAACATTTTTGGAACTCCGTGCAATTTTCAGAGCTCTTCAGTCGTGGCCTCTTCTAAAGAGAGAGTCGTTCATTTGTTTCTAGACGGACGATGTCACAACCGTGGCATATGTCAATCATCAAGGAGGAACTCACAGTCCTCTGGCTATGAAAGAAGTCTCTCGAATACTTGTATGGGCGGAATCCAGCTCCTGTCTAATTTCTGCGGTTCGTATCCCAGGTATAGACAATTGGGAAGCGGATTATCTTAATCGCCAAACACTACATCCGGGCGAATGGTTTCTTCACCCAGAGGTATTTCTTCAGATTGTTCAAATATGGGGACTTCCAGAAATAGATCTGATGGCTTCTCATCTAAACAAGAAGCTTCCCAGGTATCTGTCCAGATCCAGGGATCCTCAGGCGGAAGCAGTGGATGCATTGTCACTTCCTTGGAAGTATCATCCTGCTTATATCTTTCCGCCTATAGTTCTTTTTCCAAGATTCTAAAGGAACGTTCGTTTATTCTGCTGGTGGCTCCAGCATGGCCTCACAGGTTTTGGTATGCGGATCTTGTCCGGATGGCCACTTGCCAACCGTGGACTCTTCCGTTAAGACCAGACCTTCTATCGCAAGATCCTTTTTTCCATCAGGTTCTCAAATCCTTAAATTTGAAGGTATGGAGATTGAACGCTTGATTCTCAATCATAGAGGTTTCTCTGACTCTGTGATTAATACTATGTTGCAGGCTCGTAAAACTGTATCTAGGAAGATATATTATCGAGTCTGGAAGATTTTCATTTCTTGGTGTTTTTCTCATCATTTTTCTTGGCATTCTTTCAGAATTCCTAGAATTTTACAGTTTCTTCAGGATGGTTTGGATAAGGTTTGTCTGCAAGTTCCTTGAAAGGTCAAATCTCTGCTCTTTCTGTTCTTTTTCACAGAAAGATTGCTAGTCTTCCTGATATTCATTGTTTTGTACAAGCTTTGGCTCGTATAAAACCTGTTATTAAGTCAATCTCTCCTCCTTGGAGTTTGAATTTGGTTCTGGGGGCTCTTCAAGCTCCTCCGTTTGAACCTATGCATTCGCTGGACATTTAATTACTTTCTTGGAAAGTTTTGTTTCTTTTGGCCATCTCTTCTGCTAGAAGAGTTTCTGAATTATCTGCTCTCTCTTGTGAGTCTCCTTTTCTGATTTTTCATCAGGATAAGGCGGTGTTGCGAACTTCTTTTAAATTTTTACCTAAGGTTGTGAATTCTAACAACATTAGTAGAGAAATTGTGGTTCCTTCATTGTGCCCTAATCCTAAGAATTCTAAGGAAAACTCGTTGCATTCTTTGGATGTAGTTAGAGCTTTGAAATATTATGTTGAAGCTACTAAGGATTTCCGAAAGACTTCTAGTCTATTTGTTATCTTTTCCTGTTTTAGGAAAGGTCAGAAGGCTTCTGCCATTTCTTTGGCATCTTGGTTAAAATCTTTGTTTCATCATGCCTATGTCGAGTCGGGTAAAACTCCGCCTCAAAGGATTACAGCTCATTCTACTAGGTCAGTTTCTACTTCCTGGGCGTATAGGAATGAAGCTTCAGTTGATCAGATTTGCAAAGCAGCCACTTGGTCTTCTTTGCATACTTTTACTAAATTCTACGATTTTGATGTGTTTTCTTCTTATGAAGCAGTTTTTGGTAGAAAAGTACTTCAGGCAGCTGTTTCAGTTTGATTCTTCTGCTTATAATTTCAGTTTTCTTTCATGTAATTAGCAAGAGTCCATGAGCTAGTGACGTATGGGATATACATTCCTACCAGGAGGGGCAAAGTTTCCCAAACCTTAAAATGCCTATAAATACACCCCTCACCACACCCACAAATCAGTTTTACAAACTTTGCCTCCTATGGAGGTGGTGAAGTAAGTTTGTGCTAGATTCTACGTTGATATGCGCTCCGCAGCAGGTTGGAGCCCGGTTTTCCTCTCAGCGTGCAGTGAATGTCAGAGGGATGTGAGGAGAGTATTGCCTATTTGAATGCAATGATCTCCTTCTACGGGGTCTATTTCATAGGTTCTCTGTTATCGGTCGTAGAGATTCATCTCTTACCTCCCTTTTCAGATCGACGATATACTCTTATATATATACCATTACCTCTGCTGATTTTCGTTTCAGTACTGGTTTGGCTTTCTACAACATGTAGATGAGTGTCCTGGGGTAAGTAAGTAAGCTTATTTTCTGTGACACTCTAAGCTATGGTTAGGCACTTTTTTATAAAGTTCTAAATATATGTATTCAAACATTTATTTGCCTTGACTCAGGATGTTCAACATTCCTTATTTTTAGACAGTCAGTTTCATATTTGGGATAATGCATTTGAATCAATCATTTTTTCTTACCTTAAAAAATTTGACTTTTTCCCTGTGGGCTGTTAGGCTCGCGGGGGCTGAAAATGCTTCATTTTATTGCGTCATTCTTGGCGCTGACTTTTTTGGCGCAAAATTTTTTTCTGTTTCCGGCGTCATACGTGTCGCCGGAAGTTGCGTCATTTTTTGACGTTTTTTTGCGTCAAAAGTGTCGGCGTTCCGGATGTGGCGTCATTTTTGGCGCCAAATAATGTGGGCGTCTTATTTGGCGCTAAAAAATATGGGCGTCATTTTTGTCTCCACATTATTTAAGTCTCATTATTTATTGCTTCTGGTTGCTAGAAGCTTGTTCACTGGCATTTTTTTCCCATTCCTGAAACTGTCATTTAAGGAATTTGATCAATTTTGCTTTATATGTTGTTTTTTCTATTACATATTGCAAGATGTTCCACGTTGCAACTGAGTCAGAAGATACTTCAGGAAAATCGCTGCCCGGTGCTGGAGCTACCAAGCTAAGTGTATCTGCTATAAACTTTTGGTATCTGTTTCTCCAGCTGTTGTTTGTATTGCATGTCATGACAAACTTATTAATGCAGATAAAATTTCCTTTAGTACTGTTACATTACCTGTTGCTGTTCCGTCAACATCTAATTTTCAGAGTGTTCCTGATAACATAAGAGATTTTATTTTTAAATCCATTAAGAAGGCTATGTCTGTTATTTCTCCTTCTAGTATACATAAAAGTCTTTTAAAACTTCTCTTTTTTCAGATTAATTTTTAAATGAACATCATCATTCTGATACTGATAATGGTTCTTCTGGTTCAGAGGTTTCTGTCTCAGAGGTTGATGCTGATAAATCTTTGTATTTGTTCAAGATGGAATTTATTCGTTCTTTGCTTAAAGAAGTATTAATTGCATTAGAAATAGAGGATTCTGGTCCTCTTGATACTAAATCGAAACGTTTAAATAAGGTTTTTAAATCTCCTGTAGTTATTCCAGAAGTGTTTTCTCTCCCTGATGCTATTTCTGAAGTAATTTCCAGGGAATGGAATAATTTGGGTAATTCATTTACTCCTTGTAAAACGTTTTAAGCAATTATATCCTGTGCCATCTGACAGATTAGAGTTTTTTGGGACAAAATCCCTAAGGTTAATGGGGCTGTCTCTACTCCTGCTATATTTTTAGCGGATGTTGCTGCAGCTTCAACTTCAACTTTTTGGTTAGAAGCTTTAACGCAACAAGTAACAGATCATAATTTTATAGCATTATTATTGTTCTATAACATGCTAATAATTTTATTTGTGATACCATCTTTTGATATCATTAGAGTTGATGTCAGGTATATGTCTCTAGCTATTTTAGCTAGAAGAGCTTTATGGCTTATAACTTGGAATGCTGATATGTCTTCTAAGTCAACTTTGCTTTCCCTTTCTTTCCAGGGTAATAAATTATTCGGTTTTCAGTTGGATTCTATTATCTCAACTGTTACTGGAGGGAAGGGGACTTTTTTACCAAAGGATAAAAAATCTAAGGTAAATTTAGGTCTAATAATCGATTTCGTTCCTTTCCTCACAACAAGGAACAAAAGCCTGATCCTTCATCCTCAGGAGCGGTATCAGTTTGGAAACCATTTCCAGTTTGGAATATATCCAAGCCTTATAGAAACCTAAAGCCAGCTCCTAAGTACCCATGAAGGTGCGGCCCTCATTCCAGCTCAGCTGGTATGGGGCAGATTACGTTTTCTTCAAAGAAATTTGGATCAATTCCGTTCACAACATCTGGTTTCAGAACATTGTTTCAGAAAGGTACAGAATTGGCTTCAAGTTAAGGCCTCCTGCAAAGAGATTTCTTTCTTTCCCGTGTCCCAGTAAACCCAGCAAAGGCTCAGCTTTTCTGAACTGTGTTTCAGATCTAGAGTTGGCTGGAGTAATTATGCCAGTTCCAGTTCTGGAACAGGGGCTGGGGTTTTATTCTATCTCTTCATTGTACCAAAGAAGGTAAATTCCTTCAGACCAGTTCCGGATCTATCAATATTGAATCGTTATGTAAGGATACCAACATTCAAGATGGTAACTGTAGGACTATCCTGCCTTTTGTTTAGCAAGGGCATTATATGTCTACAATAGATTTACAGGATGCATATCTGCATATTCCGATTCATCCAGATCACTTTTAGTTTCTGAGATTCTCTTTTTAGACAAGCATTACCAGTTTTGTGGCTCTACCGTTTGGCCTAGCATCAGCTCCAAGAATTTTTTCAAAGGTTCTCGGTGCCCTTCTGTCTGTAATCAGAGAACAGGGTTTTGGTATTTCCTTATTTGGACGATATCTTGGTACTTGCTCAGTCTTCACATTTTCGCAGAATCTCATACGAATCGACTTGTGTTGTTTCTTCAAGATCATGGTTGGAGGATCAATTTACCAAAAAGTTCATTGATTCCTCAGACAAGGGTAACCTTTTTAGGTTTCCAGATAGATTCAGTGTCTATGACTCTGTCCTTGTCAGACAAGAGAAGTTTAACATTGATATCAGCTTGTCAAAACCTTCAGTCACAATCATTCCCTTTGGTAGCCTTATGCATGGAAATTTTAGGTCTTAGGACTACCGCATCGGATGCGATCTCCTTTGCTCGTTTTCACATGCGACCTCTTCAGCTCTGTATGCTGAACCAATGGTGCAGGGATTACACAAAGATATCTCAATTAATATCTTTAAACCGATTATACGACACTCTCTGACGTGGTGGACAGATCACCATCGTTTAGTTCAGGGGGCTTCTTTGTTCTTCCGACCTGGACTATAATCTCAACAGATGCAAGTCTTACAGGTTGGGGAGCTGTGTGGGGGTCTCTGACGGCAAAAGGGGTTTGGGAATCTCAGGAGGTGAGATTACCGATCAATATTTTGGAACTCCGTGCAATTTTCAGAGCTCTTCAGTCTTGGCTTCTTCTGAAGAGAGAGTTGTTCATTTGTTTTCAAATAGACAATGTCACAACTGTGGCATACATCAATCATCAAGGAGGGACTCACAGTCCTCTGGCTATGAAAGAAGTATCTCGAATTTTGGTTTGGCCAGAATCCAGCTCCTGTCTAATCTCTGCGGTTCATATCCCAGGTATAGACAATTGGGAAGCGGATTATCTCAGTCGCCAAACGTTGCATCCGGGCGAATGGTCTCTTCACCCAGAGGTATTTCTTCAGATTGTTCAAATGTGGGAACTCCCAGAAATAGATCTAATGGCTTCTCATCTAAACAAGAAACTTCCCTGGTATCTGTCCAGATCCCGGGATCCTCGGGCGGAGGCAGTGGATGCATTATCACTTCCTTGGAAGTATCATCCTGCCTATATCTTTCCGCCTCTAGTTCTTCTTCCAAGAGTATTCTCCAAGATTCTAAAGGAATGCTCGTTTGTCCTGCTGGTAGCTCCAGCATGGCCTCACAGGTTTTGGTATGCGGATCTTGTCCGGATGGCCTCTTGCCAGCTGTGGACTCTTCCGTTAAGACCAGACTTTCTGTTGCAAGGTCCTTTCTTCCATCAGGACCTCAAATCCTTAAATTTTAAGGTATGGAGTTTGAACACTTGATTCTTGGTCAAAGAGGTTTCTCTGACTCTGTGATTAATACTATGTGACAGGCTCGTAAATCTGTATCTAGAGAGATATATTATAGAGTCTGGAAGACTTATATTTCTTAGTGTCTTTCTCATCGTTTTTCTTGGCATTCTTTTTGAATACCGAGAATTTTACAGTTTCTTCAGGATGGTTTAGATAAAGGTTTGTCCGCAAGTTCCTTGTATGGACAAATCTCTGCTCTTTCTGTTCTTTTTCACAGAAAGATTGCTAATCTTCCTGATATTCATTGTTTTGTACAAGCATTGGTTCGTATAAAACCTGTCATTAAGTCAATTTCTCCTCCTTGGAGTTCGAATTTGGTTCTGGGGGCTCTTCAAGCTCCTCCTTTTGAACCCATGTATTCTTTGGTCATTAAATTACTTTCTTGGAAAGTTTTGTTTCTTTTGGCCATCTCTTCTGCCAGAAGAGTCTCTGAATTATCTGCTCTTTCTTGTGAGTCTCCTTTTCTGATTTTTCATCAGGATAAGGCGGTGCTGCAAACTTCTTTTGAATTTTTTACCTAAGGTTGTGAATTCTAACAACATTAGTAGAAAAATTGTGGTTCCTTCATTATGTCCTAATCCTATGAATTCTAAGGAGAAATCATTGCATTCTTTGGATGCTGTTAGAGCTTTGTATTATTATGTTGAAGCTACTAAGTCTTTCCGAAAGACTTCTAGTCTATTTGTCATCTTTTCCGGTTCTAGAAAAGGCCAGAAAGCTTCTGCCATTTCTTTGGCATCTTGGTTGAAATCTTTATTTCATCATGCCTATGTCGAGTCGGGTAAAACTCCGCCTCAAAGGATTACAGCTCATTCTACTAGGTCAGTTTCTACTTCCTGGGCGTTTAGGAATGAAGCTTCGGTTGATCAGATTCGCAAAGCAGCAACTTGGTTCTCTTTGCATACTTTTACTAAATTCTACCATTTTTGATGTGTTTTCTTCTTCTGAAGCAGTTTTTGGTAGAAAAGTACTTCAGGCAGTGGTTTCAGTTTGAATCTTCTGCTTATGTTTTCATTAACTTTATTTTGGGTGTGGATTATTTTCAGCAGGAATTGGCTGTCTTTATTTTATCCCTCCCTCTCTAGTGACTCTTGCGTGGAAAGATCCACATCTTGGGTAGTCATTATCCCATACGTCACTAGCTCATGGACTCTTGCTAATTACATGAAAGAAAACATAATTTATGTAAGAACTTACCTGATAAATTCATTTCTTTCATATTAGCAAGAGTCCATGAGGCCCACCCTTTTTTGTGGTGGTTATGATTTTTTTGTATAAAGCACAATTATTCCAATTCCTTATTTTTTATGCTTTCGCACTTTTTTCTTATCACCCCACTTCTTGGCTATTCGTTAAACTGATTTGTGTGTGTGGTGAGGGGTGTATTTATAGGCATTTTAAGGTTTGGGAAACTTTGCCCCTCCTGGTAGGAATGTATATCCCATACGTCACTAGCTCATGGACTCTTGCTAATATGAAAGAAATTAATTTATCAGGTAAGTTCTTACATAAATTATGATTTTTTCATTATAAGATTTAAACTTTATTTTGGGTGTGGATTTTTTTCAGCGGAATTGGCTGTCTTTATTTTATCCCTCCCTCTCTAGTGACTCTTGCGTGGAAGATCCACATCTTGGGTAGTCATTATCCCATACGTCACTAGCTCATGGACTCTTGCTAATTACATGAAAGAAAACATAATTTATGTAAGAACTTACCTGATAAATTCATTTCTTTCATATTAGCAAAAGTCCATGAGGCCCACCCTTTTGTGGTGGTTATGATTTTTTTGTATAAAGCACAATTATTCCAATTCCTTATTTTTTATGCTTTTGCACTTTTTTCTTATTACCTCACTTCTTGGCTATACGTTAAACTGATTTGTGGGTGTGGTGAGGGGTGTATTTATAGGCATTTTGAGGTTTGGGAAACTTTGCCCCTCCTGGTAGGAATGTATATCCCATACGTCACTAGCTCATGGACTCTTGCTAATATGAAAGAAATGAATTTATCAGGTAAGTTCTTACATAAATTATGTTTTTTATAATTTTCAGTCTTTACAGGATTAAACAGATACTGAACCCAATTTTTTTTCTTTCATGATTCAGATGGAGCATGCAATTTTAAGCAACTTTCTAATTTACTCCTACTATCAATTTTACTTTGTTCTCTTGCTATCTTTATTTGAAAAAGCAGGAATGTAAGTTTACAAGCCGGCCCATCTTTAGTTCAGCACCTAGGTAGCACTTGCTGATTGGTGGCTAAATGTAGCCACCAATCAGCAAGTGCTATCCAGGGTGCTTACATTCCTGATTTTTTAAATATAGATACCAAGAGAACGAAGAAAAATTGATAACAGGAGTAAATTAGAAAGTTGCTTCAAATTGCATGCTCTATCTGAATCATGAAAGAAACAATTTGGGTTCAGTATCCGTTTAATTTGTTTGTAAAGATAAAGAGAAGTTTATTTTCAAGGAGCTCGGGTTGCTGGAGGATTTGGTGCTTTCCGGGAGGTTATTCCACAGTTGAGGAGCTCTGATTGCGAAGGCCGACCAACTGACCAGCTTCCTTGTTGTAAGAGGAGATGGAGAGTAGAATGGAAGAAGAGGACTTTAAGCTATAGTGGGAGTACGGAGCAGGGGTGAGCACACTGCTCAGGTAGCGCGGGAGGTTATAGACAAGGCAAGAGAGGGGAAGAAAGTGTCTAGAGTCAAATGAGAGTCAGGACTGTGTGTGGTGTACTGCAGATAGATGGACTGAAGCATTGTTTTCCCACAGCTTGTAAACCTGTCTAATAAGGTATTTCAAAGAAATGATTTAGAACAACCATAGAAACATATTACACACACAATGATTCTGTAAAAATACTCTTGACAGCACAAGCACATAAGGGTTACAATGGATAACATTCAAATGTATTACATTTTTTGTTAAGGTTAATTCTTATGGTTCTGAATTGGAATCCATTATCTAGCTCAGTTATAAAATGCTTTATCTGACCATTATCTTTTTTTTTTTCTGCAGAGTTGGTTGTGTGTTTTGCAGTCCAAATGATCCCATAAAAGTCTGTACACGATTCACAGCCCGAGTTCTTCTCTTCAACTTTGAGATTCCTATTACTAAAGGATTTCCTGTAAGTTGCTAACCACCGTTTTTTTGTCAGACGATAAATATTGCAGGAGCAAGAGTATTTTGAGATTAATTTAAATACTAATATCTAGCAATGAAATCAATATATAAAAAATTATCACCATAGCTGTGTCTTGAGTGCTACAATTTTTCAACATGGTTTGTAACATTATACATTGCAGAGTAGGGTGAAATCATATTAATTATCCATCACACCTCATACACTTGGGGAACTTGTTTGGTTGTTATTAAGGGGTCTCTTATTAGAGGTTTATAGGTTATAAAGTATATTAATATAACAATGTTGGTTGTGCAAAGCTGGGGAATGGGTAGTAAAGGCATTATCTATCTTTCTCTTGTAAGGTGTATCCAGTCCACGGGTTCATCCATTACTTGTGGGATATTCTCCTTCCCAACAGGAAGTTGCAAGAGGACACCCACAGCAGAGCTGTCTATATAGCTCCTCCCCTAACTGCCACTCCCAGTCATTCTCTTGCAACTCTCGACAAGAAAGGAAGTATCAAGAGATATGTGGTGACTTAGTGTAGTTTTACCTTCAATCAAAAGTTTGTTATTTTTAAACGGTGCCGGCGTTGTACTGTTTTACTCTCAGGCAGAAATTAGAAGAAGAATTCTGCCTGGAGGTTTGATGATCTTAGCGGTTTGTAACTAAGGTCCATTGCTGTTCTCACACATAACTGAAGAATATGGGAAAACTTCAGTTGGGGGAACGGTCTTCAGATTACCTGCTTTGAGGTATGTTCAGTATTTTTATTTCTAGAGAGATGAATAAGTTCTAGAAAATGCTGACAGAGCCTTGTGTATTTGAGGTAAGCCTGATGTTAATATTCATATTACTTAGTGACAAAACGTTTACATGATTTCATAAATAGGACGTTTTTTCTCTGAGGGAGATAAGTCTTTATTTGGTTTCCACATGGCTAGTCAGATACTCCTAGGAGTATTTTCTTAAGGCCCTTCTAACATCCAGTACATAGTGGGAGGGGCCTATTTCTCCTGTTAAGTGTAGTCAGTCCACGGGTCATCCATTACTTATGGGATATTTACTCCTCCCCAACAGGAAGTGCAAGAGGATCACCCAAGCAGAGCTGCTATATAGCTCCTCCCCTCTACGTCACACCCAGTCATTCTCTTGCACCCAACTAATAGATAGGATGTGTGAGAGGACTGTGGTGATTAAACTTAGTTTTTATATCTTCAATCAAAAGTTTGCTATTTTAAACGGCACCGGAGTGTGTTGTTTTCTTCTCAGGCAGAATTTGAAGAAGAATCTACCTGAGTTTTGTGTATGATCTTAGCGGACGTAACTAAGATCCATTTGCTGTTCTCGGCCATTCTGAGGAGTAAGGTAACTTCAGATCAGGGGACAGCGGGCAGGTTCACCTGCAAAGAGGTATGTTGCAGTATATTATTTTCTAAGGAATGGAATTGACTGAGAAAATACTGCTAATACCGATATAATGTAAGTACAGCCTTAAATGCAGTAGTAGCAACTGGTATCAGGCTGATATGTATGTAAGTTTACACTTAAGTATTTCTGGGGAATGGCACTTCACTGGGAAAATACTGTATGCATATAACTTTTAGCCTATCTTGCAGTGTGAGCGACTAGCAGCAGGCTTTTAATGACATTTCATAAATTAGATTTTAAACGTTTGCTGGCATGTTAAATCGTTTAATTATCTTAGGTACTTGGTGAAAAATTGTTTTGGGCGTTATTTTCCACATGGCTGTCGTTTGTTTTAAATTAAAACAGTTTACTGAGCTTCCCTCACTGTTGTATTGTGAGTGGGAGGGGCCTATTTTGGCGCTTTTACTACGCATCAGAAATTCAGTCACAGTCTGCCTTTTTCTCCCTGCATGATCCAGGACGTCTTCACAGAGCTCAGGGGTCTTCAAAACTAGTTTTGAGGGAGGTAATCACTCACAGCAGACTTGTGAGACTGTGCTTTGACTGTGATAAAAACGCTTATATTTTCAATTGTTATCCGTTTTTTCTGATATTAAGGGTTAATCATCCATTGCTAATGAGTGCAATCCTTTGCTAAATTTATGCTTTTTACTGTGAAAATTTGGTTTCTATAACTAATCCGGTTCATTGTTATTCAACTGTGACAGTTTTTGTGTGCTTCTTAAAGGCACAGTAACGTTTTGCATATTGCTTGTAAATTTAGTTGAAAAGTATTTCCAAGCTTGCTAGTCTAATTGCTAGTTTGTTTAAACATGTCTGACACAGAGGAATCTCTTTGTGCAATATGTTCAAAAGCCAAGGTGGAGCCCAATAGAAATTTATGTACTAATTGCATTGATGCTACTTTAAATAAAAGTCAATCTGTACATGTTAAGCAACATTCACCAGACAACGAGGGGGAAGTTATGCCGACTAACTTGCCTCACGTGTCAGTACCTGCATCTCCCGCTCAGGAGGTGCGTGATATTGTAACGCCAAGTACATCAGGGCGGCCATTACAAATCACTCTACAAGACATGGCTAATGTTATGACTGAAGTTTTGTCTAAATTGCCAGAACTTAGGGGTAAACGAGATCACTCTGGGGTGAGAACAGAGTGCGCTGATAATGCTAGGGCCATGTCTGATACTGCGTCACAATTTGCAGAGCATGAGGACGGAGAGCTTCATTCTGCGGGTGACGGATCTGATCCAAATAAACTGGATTCAGACATTTCAAATTTTAAGTTTAAGCTGGAAAACCTCCGTGTATTACTAGGGGAGGTGTTAGCGGCTCTGAATGATTGTAACACAGTTGCAATCCCAGAGAAAATGTGTAGGTTGGATAAATATTTTGCGGTACCGACGAGTACTGACGTTTTTCCTATACCTAAGAGACTTACTGAAATTGTTACTAAGGAGTGGGATAGACCCGGTGTGCCTTTCTCACCCCCTCCTATATTCAGAAAAATGTTTCCAATAGACGCCACCACACGGGACTTATGGCAAACGGTCCCTAAGGTGGAGGGAGCAGTTTCTACTTTAGCTAAGCGTACCACTATCCCGGTGGAGGATAGTTGTGCCTTTTCAGATCCAATGGATAAAAAGTTAGAGGGTTACCTTAAGAAAATGTTTGTTCAACAAGGTTTTATATTGCAACCCCTTGCATGCATTGCGCCTGTCACGGCTGTGGCAGCATTTTGGTTTGAGTCTCTGGAAGAGACCCTTGACTCAGCGCCATTAGATGAGATTACACACAAGCTTAAAACCCTTAAGCTAGCTAATTCATTTATTTCTGATGCCGTAGTACATTTAACTAAACTTACGGCTAAGAATTCCGGATTCGCCATTCAGGCACGCAGAGCGCTGTGGCTAAAATCCTGGTCAGCTGATGTAACTTCTAAATCTAAATTACTTAACATACCTTTCAAGGGGCAGACTTTATTCGGGCCCGGTTTTAAAGAAATTATCGCTGATATTACGGGAGGTAAAGGCCATGCCCTGCCTCAAGACAGAGCCAAACCTAGGGCTAGACAGTCTAATTTTCGTGCCTTTCGTAACTTCAAGGCAGGAGCAGCATCAACTTCCTCTGCTCCAAAACAGGAAGGAGCTGTTGCTCGCTACAGACAAGGCTGGAAACCTAACCAGACCTGGAACAAGGGCAAGCAGGCCAGAAAACCTGCTGCTGCCCCTAAGACAGCATGAAGTGAGGGCCCCCGATCCGGAAACGGATCTAGTGGGGGGCAGACTCTCTCTCTTCGCCCAGGCTTGGGCAAGAGATGTCCAGGATCCCTGGGCGTTGGAGATCATATCTCAGGGATATCTTCTGGACTTCAAAGCTTCTCCTCCACAAGGGAGATTTCACCTTTCAAGGTTGTCAACAAACCAGATAAAGAAAGAGTCGTTTCTACGCTGTGTACAAGACCTTTTACTAATGGGAGTGATCCACCCAGTTCCGCGGTCGGAACACGGACAAGGGTTTTACTCAAATCTGTTTGTGGTTCCCAAAAAAGAGGGAACCTTCAGACCAATATTGGATTTAAAGATCCTAAACAAATTCCTAAGAGTTCCATCGTTCAAAATGGAAACTATTCGGACAATCTTACCCATGATCCAAAGAGGTCAGTACATGACCACAGTGGATTTAAAGGATGCTTACCTTCACATACCGATTCACAAAGAACATTACCGGTATCTAAGGTTTGCCTTCCTAGACAGGCATTACCAGTTTGTAGCTCTTCCCTTCGGGTTGGCTACGGCTCCAAGAATCTTTACAAAGGTTCTGGGCTCTCTTCTGGCGGTACTAAGACCGCGAGGAATTTTGGTAGCTCCGTACCTAGACGACATTCTGATACAAGCGTCAAGCTTCCAAACTCAAGTCTCATACAGAGTTAGTACTGGCATTTCTAAGGTCGCATGGGTGGAAAGTGAACGAGGAGAAGAGTTCTCTCTTACCACTCACAAGAGTTCCCTTCTTGGGAACTCTTATAGATTCTGTAGAAATGAAAATTTACCTGACAGAGGACAGGTTAACAAAGCTTCTAAATGCTTGCCGTGTCCTTCATTCCATTCAACACCCGTCAGTGGCTCAATGCATGGAGGTAATCGGCTTAATGGTAGCGGCAATGGACATAGTTCCTTTTGCACGCCTGCACCTCAGACCGCTGCAATTGTGCATGCTAAGTCAGTGGAATGGGGATTACTCAGATTTGTCCCCTACGCTGAATCTGGATCAAGAGACCAGAGATTCTCTTCTATGGTGGCTTTCTCGGCCACATCTGTCCAGGGGGATGCCCTTCAGCAGGCCAGACTGGACAATTGTAACAACAGACGCCAGCCTACTAGGTTGGGGCGCTGTCTGGAATTCCCTGAAGGCTCAGGGATCATGGACTCAAGAGGAGAGTCTCCTTCCAATAAACATTCTGGAATTGAGAGCAGTTCTCAATGCCCTTCTGGCTTGGCCTCAGTTAGCAACTCTGAGGTTCATCAGGTTTCAGTCGGACAACATCACGACTGTGGCTTACATCAACCATCAGGGAGGGACAAGGAGTTCCCTAGCGATGATGGAAGTATCAAAGATAATTCGCTGGGCAGAGTCTCACTCTTGCCACCTGTCAGCGATCCACATCCCAGGAGTGGAGAACTGGGAGGCGGATTTCCTAAGTCGCCAGACTTTTCATCCGGGGGAGTGGGAACTTCATCCGGAGGTCTTTGCCCAAATACTTCGACGTTGGGGCAAACCAGATATGGATCTCATGGCGTCTCACCAGAACGCCAAGCTTCCTTGTTACGGGTCCAGGTCCAGGGACCCGGGAGCGGTCCTGATAGATGCCTTGACAGCACCTTGGACCTTCAGGATGGCTTATGTGTTTCCACCCTTCCCGATGGTTCCTCGTTTGATTGCCAGGATCAAACAGGAAAAAGCATCGGTGATTCTAATAGCGCCTGCGTGGCCACGCAGGACCTGGTATGCAGATCTAGTGGACATGTCATCCTGTCCACCTTGGTCTCTGCCTCTGAGACAGGACCTTCTAATTCAGGGTCCTTTCAAACATCAAAATCTAATTTCTCTGAAGCTGACTGCATGGAAATTGAACGCTTGATTTTATCAAAGCGTGGATTTTCGGAGTCAGTAATTGATACCTTAATACAGGCTAGGAAACCTGTTACCAGGAAAATTTACCATAAGATATGGCGTAAATACTTACACTGGTGCGAATCCAAGAGTTACTCATGGAGTAAGGTTAGGATTCCTAGGATATTGTCTTTTCTACAAGAAGGTTTAGAAAAGGGTTTATCTGCAAGTTCTTTAAAGGGACAGATCTCAGCTCTGTCCATCCTTTTACACAAACGTCTGTCAGAAGTTCCAGACGTTCAGGCTTTTTGTCAGGCTTTGGCTAGGATTAAGCCTGTGTTTAAGACTGTAGCTCCAACGTGGAGCTTAAATTTAGTTCTTAACGTTTTACAGGGTGTTCCGTTTGAACCCCTTCATTCCATTGATATCAAGCTGTTATCTTGGAAAGTTCTGTTTTTAATGGCTATTTCCTCGGCTCGTAGAGTCTCTGAGTTATCAGCCTTACATTGTGATTCTCCTTTTCATTCAGATAAGGTAGTTCTGCGTACTAAACCTGGGTTCTTACCTAAGGTAGTCACTAACAAGAATATCAATCAAGAGATTGTTGTTCCATCATTGTGCCCTAACCCTTCTTCAAAGAAGGAACGACTTCTGCACAATCTAGACGTAGTCCGTGCCCTGAAATTTTATTTACAGGCAACTAAAGATTTTCGTCAAACTTCTTCCCTGTTTGTCATTTATTCTGGACAGAGGAGAGGTCAAAAAGCATCTGCTACCTCTCTATCCTTTTGGCTTCGTAGCATAATACGTTTAGCCTATGAGACTGCTGGACAGCAACCTCCTGAAAGGATTACAGCTCATTCTACTAGAGCTGTGGCTTCCACTTGGGCCTTTAAGAATGAGGCCTCTGTTGAACAGATTTGCAAGGCTGCAACTTGGTCTTCTCTTCATACTTTTTCCAAATTTTACAAATTTGACACTTTTGCTTCTTCGGAGGCTGTTTTTGGGAGAAAGGTTCTTCAGGCAGTGGTTCCTTCCGTATAAAGATCCTGCCTGTCCCTCCCGTCATCCGTGTACTTAAGCTTTGGTATTGGTATCCCATAAGTAATGGATGACCCGTGGACTGACTACACTTAACAGGAGAAAACATAATTTATGCTTACCTGATAAATTCCTTTCTCCTGTAGTGTAGTCAGTCCACGGCCCGCCCTGTTTTTTATGGCAGGTCTAAATTTTAAATTATACTCCAGTCACCACTGCACCCTATAGTTTCTCCTTTCTCGTTTGGTTTTCGGTCGAATGACTGGGTGTGACGTAGAGGGGAGGAGCTATATAGCAGCTCTGCTTGGGTGATCCTCTTGCACTTCCTGTTGGGGAGGAGTAAATATCCCATAAGTAATGGATGACCCGTGGACTGACTACACTACAGGAGAAAGGTATTTATCAGGTAAGCATAAATTATGTTTTTAGCACTCTAACTGCAGTTTTAATTCAGACTGAGACATCCAGCTTCCCTAGAGGTTTCCTCTGGCATCTGAGGACCATTTCAAAGGGGTTATTTCTGCACAAAATCGTATTTGAGGGCAGGTAGGAGCCTCAGCAGAGCTGTGGCAAGGTGCTCAATTGACTTTTAACGTTTTTTAACGTTTTTCAATCCGGTTTGGGGCCTAAGGAGTTAATCATCCATTTGAAAGTGGGTGCAATGTTGCTTTAGTCCCTTACACACACTGTAAAAATTTCGAAGACTTTACTATATTTTTTCACTGTTTTGCAGTTTAAGTGCTATTTTTTTTCTCTTAAAGGCACAGTAACGTTTTTGTTTAATTGCTGTTTCACCTTTATTAAAGTGTTTTCCAAGCTTGCTTGTCTCATTTCTAGTCTGTTAAACATGTCTGACATAGAGGAAACTCCTTGTTCAATATGTTTTGAAGCCATGGTGGAACCCCCTCTTAGAATGTGTACCAAATGTACTGATATTTCTATAAACTATAAAGACCATATTATGGCGCTTAAAGATTTATCTCCAGGGGATTCTCTGACTGAAAAGAGGGAGATTATGCCATCTAGCTCTCCCCATGTGTCAGAACCTATAACTCCCGCTCAAGTGACGCCAAGTACATCTAGCGCGTCTAATTCTTTTACCTTACAGGACATGGCGGCAGTTATGAATGCTACCCTCTCAGAGGTATTCTCCAAACTGCCAGGGCTACAAGGAAAGCGAGACAGCTCTGGGGCTAGAACTAATACAGAGCTTTCTGACGCTTTAATGCCTGTGTCCGATATACCCTCACAATACTCAGAAGCCGAGGCAGGTGAGCTTCTATCTGTGGGTGACATTTCAGACTCAGGGAAGGCGTTACTTCAGTCTGATTCTGAAATGACAGCATTTAAATTTAAGCTTGAACACCTCCGCTTATTGCTTAGGGAGGTTTTAGCGACTCTGGATGACTGTGACCCCATTGTGGTTCCAGAGAAATTGTGTAATATGGACAAATACTTTGCAGTGCCTGTTTACACTGATGTTTTTCCAGTCCCTAAGAGGTTTTCAGAAATTATTACTAAGGAATGGGATAGACCAGGTGTGCCGTTCTCTTCCCCTCCTGCTTTCAAAAAGATGTTTCCCATAGATGCCGCCATACGGGACTTGTGGCAGACGGTTCCTAAGGTGGAGGGAGCAGTCTCTACCCTAGCTAAGCGTACAACTAGGACAGTTGTGCTTTCCTAGATCCTATGGATAAAAACTTATTGGAGGGTCTCCTTAAGAAAATTTTTATACATCAAGGTTTTATTCTCCAGCCTCTTGCATGCATTGCCCCAGTTACTGCTGCAGCGGCTTTTTGGCTTGAGGCTCTACAGGTAGAGACCCCGCTAGACGATATTCTAGACAGTATTAAAGCTCTTAAGTTAGCTAACTCCTTTATTTCTGACGCCATTTTTCATTTAGCCAAGCTAACGGCTAAGAATTCAGGTTTTGCCATTTTGGCGCGTAGGGCGCTGAGGCTTAAGTCCTGGTCAGCAGACGTTACTTCAAAGTCTAAGCTTCTTAACATCCCCTTCAAGGGACAGACCCTATTCGGGCCTGGTCTGAAGGAGATCATTTCTGATATTACTGGAGGAAAAGGTCACGCCTTTCCTCAGGATAGGTCCAATAAGTTAAGGACCAAACAGAATAATTTTCATTCCTTTCGAAACTTCAAGAGTGGCGCAGCTTCAGTTTCCTCTAATGCAAAACAAGAGGGAAATTTCGCCCAGTCCAAACCAGTCTGGAGACCTAACCAGGCTTGGAACAAGGGGAAGCAAGCCAAGAAACCTGCGGCTGCCTCTAAGACAGCATGAAGGAGTAGCCCCCGATCCGGGACCGCATCTAGTAGGGGGCAGACTTTCTCTCTTCGCCCAGGCTTGGGCAAGAGACGTCCAGGATCCCTGGGCATTAGAGATTGTTTCCCAGGGATATCTTCTGGACTTCAAAGCTTCATCTCCAAAGGGGAGATTTCATCTCTCACAATTATCTGTAAACCAGATAAAGAGAGAGGCATTCTTACGTTGTGTTCAAGATGTACAGGTTATGGGAGTGATCCACCCAATTCCAAGGGAGGAACAGGGGCAGGGCTTCTATTCAAATCTGTTTATAGTTCCCAAAAAAGAGGGAAATTTCAGACCAATCTTGGATCTCAAGATCCTAAACAAATTTCTCAGGGTCCCATCCTTCAAGATGGAGACTATCCGAACCATCCTCCCTATGATCCAGGAGGGTCAATATATGACTACCGTGGACTTAAAGGATGCTTATCTCCACATTCCGATTCACAGAGATCATCATCAGTTCCTCAGGTTCGCCTTCTTTGACAGGCATTACCAGTTTGTGGCTCTTCCCTTCGGGTTAGCTACGGCACCAAGAATCTTTACGAAGGTTCTAGGGTCCCTACTGGCGGTTCTAAGGCCACAGGGCATAGCAGTGGCTCCTTACCTAGACGACATTCTGTTACAGGTGTCGACTTTTCAAATCGCCAGGTCCCATACGGACATTGTTCTGGCCTTTCTGAGGTCTCACGGCTGGAAGGTGAACAAAGAAAAGAGTTCTCTCTCCCCTCTCACAAGAGTTTCCTTCCTAGGAACACTGATAGATTCAGTAGAAATGAAAATTTTTCTGACAGAGGTCAGGTTATCAAAGCTTCTAACTTCCTGCCGTGCTCTTCATTCCACTTCTCGGCCGTCAGTGGCTCAGTGTACGGAAGTAATCGGCCTAATGGTAGCGGCAATGGACATAGTTCCGTTTGCCCGCCTACATCTCAGACCACTGCAACTTTGCATGCTCAATCAGTGGAATGTGGATTACACAGATTTGTCCCCTCTGCTAAATCTGGATCAAGAGACCAGGGATTCTCTTCTCTGGTGGTTATCTCGGGTCCATCTGTCAGGCCAGAGTGGACTATAGTGACGACAGGTGCCAGCCTTCTGGGCTGGGGCGCGGTCTGGAACTCCCTGAAGGCTCAGGGTTCGTGGACTCAGGAGGAAGCCCTCCTTCCGATAAACATTCTGGAACTGAGAGTGATATTCAATGCTCTTCAGGCTTGGCCTCAACTAGCTGCGGTCAGGTTCATCAGATTTCAGTCGGACAATATCACGACTGTAGCCAATATCAACCATCAGGGGGGAACAAGTAGCCCCCTGGCAATGTTGGAGGTTTCAAAGATAATTCTATGGGCAGAGGTTCACTCTTGCCATCTCTCAGCTATCCATATCCCAGGAGTAGAGAACTGGGAGGCGGATTTTCTAAGTCGGCAGACTTTTCATCCGGGGGAGTGGGAGCTCCATCCGGAGGTATTTTCCCAGCTGATTCAACTATGGGGCAAACCAGAACTGGATCTGATGGCGTCTCGTCAGAACGCCAAGCTTCCTTGTTACGGGTCCAGGTCAAGGGATCCCCAGGCAACACTGATAGATGCTCTAGCAGTGCCCTGGTCCTTCAGCCTGGCTTATGTGTTCCCACCATTTCCTCTCCTCCCTCGTCTGATTGCCAAGATCAAGCAGGAGAGAGCTTCAGTGATTTTGATAGCACCTTCGTGGCCACGCAGGACTTGGTATGCAGATCTGGTGGACATGTCATCCCTTCCACCATGGACTCTGCCGCTGAGGCAAGACCTTCTACTCCAAGGTCCTTTCAAACATCCAAATCTAATTTCTCTGCGACAGACTGCTTGGAGATTGAACGCTTGATTTTATCAAAACGTGGTTTCTCCGAGTCGGTCATTGATACCTTAATTCAGGCTCGAAAGCCTGTCACCAGGAAAATCTATCATAAGATATGGTGTAAATATCTTCATTGGTGTGAATCCAAGGGTTACTCATGGAGTAAAGTCAGGATTCCTAGGTTATTATCCTTTCTCCAAGAAGGATTGAAGAAGGGATTGTCAGCTAGTTCATTAAAGGGACAGATTTCTGCTCTGTCTATTCTTCTGCACAAGCGACTGGCAGATGTTCCAAATGTTCAGGCGTTTTGTCAGGCTTTAGTTAGAATCAAGCCTGTGTTTAAACCTGTTGCTCCACCGTGGAGTTTAAATTTAGTTCTTAAAGTTCTTCAAGGGGTTCCGTTTGAACCTCTGCATTCCATAGATATCAAGCTTTTATCTTGGAAAGTTCTGTTTTTGGTAGCTATCTCTTTGGCTTGAAGAGTTTCAGAGTTATCTGCCTTACAGTGTGATTCCCCTTATCTGATTTTCCATGCAGATAAGGTAGTTTTGCGTACCAAACCTGGGTTTCTTCCTAAGGTGGTATCTAATAAGAATATCAATCAGGAGATTGTTGTTCTGTCACTGTGTCCTAATCCTTCTTCAAAGAAGGAACGTCTATTACACAATCTTGACGTGGTTTGTGCTTTAAAGTTTTATTTACAAGCTACTAAGGATTTTCGTCAAACATCTGCATTGTTTGTTGTCTACTCTGGACAGAGGAGAGGCCAAAAGGCTTCGGCATCTTCTCTTTCTTTTTGGCTGAGAAGCATAATCCGTTTAGCTTATGAGACTGCTGGCCAGCAGCCTCCTCAAAGAATTACAGCTCATTCCACTAGAGCGGTAGCTTCCACTTGGGCTTTTAAACATGAGGCCTCTGTTGAACAGATTTGTAAGGCGGCGACTTGGTCTTCGCTTCATACTTTTTCTAAATTCTACAAATTTGATACTTTTGCTCCTTCGGAGGCTATTTTTGGGAGAAAGGTCTTGCAGGCAGTGGTGCCTTCCGTTTAAGTTCCTGCCTTGTCCCTCCCTTCATCCGTGTCCTAAAGCTTTGGTATTGGTATCCCACAAGTAATGGATGAACCCGTGGACTGGATACACCTTACAAGAGAAAACAAAATTTATGCTTACCTGATAAATTTATTTCTCTTGTGGTGTATCCAGTCCACGGCCCGCCCTGGCAGGTGTTTTTTATTTTTAAACTACAGTCACCACTGCACCCTATAGTTTCTCCTTTTTCTTGCTTGTCTTCGGTCGAATGACTGGGAGTGGCAGTTAGGGGAGGAGCTATATAGACAGCTCTGCTGTGGGTGTCCTCTTGCAACTTCCTGTTGGGAAGGAGAATATCCCACAAGTAATGGATGAACCCGTGGACTGGATACACCACAAGAGAAAGAAATGTATCAGGTAAGCATAAATTTTGTTTTTTAAACAGTAAAACATTTGGAGTAGACTGTCCCTTTAAAGCTTTTGGCTTAGTCTAAAAGGGATCAATGAGAATTAGTTTTTCTCACAGGCTGTCATATCTGATACTGTTTCTACCCACAGCCTTTCTGTTTTTGACTCCTCTGTTTTCTCTTATCTGCTGCTTATTTGTCTCCTTGTTGTCTTTGTCTGCTGAATTTTCTGTTTCTTACTGTGATCACCACTGCCCTCTGCTGCTTAGTATTGTACCTCAAAGCTACAGAATACAAGGCACACTAAGAGTTAGTCATAGATATGTCAGGAACTCATTTTAAACGGACACTAAACCCTGCAAAATGCTAGACATGATGTATTCAAAACCTTAACATAATATGCAATTGTGTTTTTTGTTTATAATTGTTTTAGTTTAATTTTACTAATGGACACCACCTTGGTGTAACTGAATTATCTTATGTGAATAAAAGCCTGTTATTCCCATCTGATGTTACTGAGGCCAATTGGGGATAGTTATAAATTACCTGAAAAGTAATCTCAGAGGGTATAGTATGATGTTCGGTATAGGGCTCAGATAGTTGCTGTCAGGCACACTGAGTGGGAAACTGGCTAAATATGCAGAGATTAAGGAGGAGACTAATGCACTTTATATCCTTATACCCTGTAGTCTGCAAAGCTAAATGACCATATGTCATGGTAGTAAAGGCTGTTCTTATGATTATTTACAGGTTGTAATGGAACAGTTCCAGATAGATAGATAGATAGATAGATAGATAGATAGATAGATAGATAGATAGATAGATAGATAGATAAATCCAATAAAGTGACTGCACTCTCAGGACTTTTGGATACAATCCGTGTCAAATTTGATTGATGTAACCTAAAGGTAGTTTTATATATTTAATACTTTTGTATGCATAATACGCTCAGAAAGATAGTACAGTAAATCTGAAAGGTTAAAAGTTGTTTTTTAAAATAAATATAGAAACACAAAAACCAAACAACGCCCAAGTAGAGAAGATTGGGACTTAATGCCGAAGAGTCTGAATTTCGGAATAATCCTGGATTTTAAAATTCTGCATTTGGGGATTTGAACATGTATACATTTGTATAAATAAAGTTTTCAAATACAGTCTATCTAGTAAACAAAAATACCACAACTGGTATTAAGGTTGGATAACATGATGATTTATTATGACTCTATACGTTTACAAATCCTGTATTTTTATTAAGGTAATAATCCACTACCAAACGGTCAGTGAACCTGCCACTATTACAAAACTTGTGAGCACACTACACAAGAGTACAGGAGAGGTGTTGAAGAAAAAGCCAAAGTAAGTAAACACATTGTTGCATTTAAAAGTATTTTAAAAGGTAATATTTATTTTATGATTATGAAGTGTTGTTTCTTTCAGCCAGTAGAGCTCTGGTAGTTGCCCTTATCAGCCATTTTGTGCAAACATACAGTTTCCAAGGGAAAATACAAGTGTAGATCATGTTGACCCCAGCTCTCTGTGCACACTATAGTAACGGGTTTTACCAAATGAAAGCATTGCCTTTAAAGGGACACTAAACACTAAATACATTTCATGCACCTCCCTCTAATCATGGGTGCTGCCATTATGGAACCTAGGTTTTACTGCAGGTATCTGAAGTAGAGTTACTGCACATGTGCACATAGGTCAGCACTGGAATGTAGTGAATGATAGATTTCAACATGGCTGCACCCATGACTAGAGGGAGGTGGGGAATAACCTCAATACTTGCTTATAAAATATATTTAGTCTTTAATGTCCCTTCAAGCTGAATGATCAGAGCATTTATACACATATTAAAGGGACACAGAAGTCAAAATGTAACTTACATGACATGATTCACATAGAGCTAAAACTTAGCTCTTCTCCATAAGAGCAAACAAAAATTGCTGCTCTACGGTGTTCAATATTGTTTGTTACATTATACATATGGTGCTTAATATGTGCCTATTCCTGAGCTTACACATGTATTCTGTAATGGAAAAGAAATAAGCTTTAGCAAAGTATACTAAGGAAAAAAAATACATTTGAAAATAAAAGTAAATTGAAATATGTTCTTTCATCAGATGGTGAAAGTCCAAAAGTCATCACGTGTGGGAAATTACTCTCTTGACCACTGGAAGGAGTCAAAAAACACCCCAATATACAGGACTTTAAATCCCTCCCTCTTCCCATGATCCTCAGTTATGTTCTTTTGCCTTTTTGAGTAGTGAAGTGAAAGTAAAGTGCAGATCTGCTCGTTGTTTTAAGGGGATCCTCAGCGGCCCAGTTCCTTCTTGCAGTAACCTATTGTTCAGAGGGGTAGACAAGGAGTTATCAGCCAGGCAGTGAAGTATTTGCTTAGTAAGAAATGTCACAGGAGAGTGAGCTTCTCCTTGTGGATCCACAGCCTATCCAGTTAAATGTGATGCTGTTCAGTAACGCAGGTGCACTCAGAGTTAGCAGTTTTAGCGCAGTTTTTTGTGATCATCAGTGGGCGGAGCTTGGCAACCATTTCAATTTGGCCAGAAGCTATATTCTTTTTAGATTAACTTTTTTACAGTTCTTGCTGTATGATATAGAAAGGGGTGCAGGAGGCTATTTGCAGCTTAATCTAAGGTAAGATTTTAGGATGACTAAGGTGTAGACTGTCCCTTTAAGCTTATTCTTTGCTGGTACTATGGAGCAAACTGGTGCAGCTCAGGCCTCAGGTCCGTCAGTTGATCGTTTAGAAGGAAGACCCTCTGATGTGTTAACCCCATCCAGTTTGTGCTTGCTTTGTAAGAATTCTCAGGTGTGTCCCCTGCTCAGCTTTGTACCTCGTGTTGAGTCTATTTCAAACTCTAAACAGGGTTTTACTGCATTCAGTGTGTGCAATGGTTTTCCTCTATCAAAGCTGCTCCCAGGAGAGTTAATCTAAACTTTCTCCAAAACTTAAGGATTATATACACTCTGCTATTATTGAGCTTCTACCTTACTTTCCTCCAGCTGTTACAGGGATATGAAACCCACATTTTTTTCTTTCATGATTCGGATAGAGCATGCCATTTTAAGCAACTTTCTAATTTACTCCTATTATCAATTTTTCTTTGTTCTCTTGGTATCCTTATTTGAAAAAAGTAGTAATGTAGGCTTTGGAGCCAGACCATTTTTGCGCTTGCTGATTCGTGGCTCGAAGAATGAAGATGTGCATTTCATTCTTCAGAAAGAGGGGTTTTCAGTCTTTATTGAGGTCTGGTTTCCCCTCAGAGTACAGTGCTTGTCAGAGAGTTGTATATGGGGTGTGGTTTGTGTCTCTTTGTTTTCCTCATGGGAGATCTCTCTAAGACCCTCCATAATTGTTCGCAGGGGCTTGCACTTCTATGGATCTACAATATACTCCTATTCCATAACCACTGCAGATATGTTTTAGTACTGGTTTGGCTATCTTCTGGTTATTTGCTGGTGGAAGAGTGTCTATTGGCAAATATCTATTTTTTTTAATTTAGACACACTATAGATTTTTTTTATGGGCAGTCATAGTTTATAAATATATTGTTATTGTAGATGGCCCTATGACAGAACCTATATAAATTATTTCCCTTGCTTTTTTTGCCCGTTGGGTTTTTTGTCACACTTCAGTTTTGAAGGTTAGCGCACAACAGCTTGGTCTGTATTTTTCTCAGTGAAAAATGTTTTAAATCCCACCCTTTGTGTTGCTACTCGTGGACTCCCCATAGCTTGGGTATTAGTTCCCAGGCGTAAAGAATCATGGACTCTCATCACCTGTATGAAAGAAAATATAATTTATGCTTATCTGATGATAAATTTATGTATTTCATGGTGGTGAGAGTCCATGAGACCCCACCCTGTGTGTTTTTGTTTTATTGCTGTTTTTTTGTTTTTTTTTTCTTGCGCACATCTTTTTTCCCCTGCTCCTTTTATGGCTCCTATTACTTTGTCCTACCTCATTTTGCTTAGGTATACCTTAGAATTAGGTACCAGTAAGGTGGGAGGGGTTTTATAGAGTTATTGGGGTATGGGAATCTTTGCCACCTAATCGTAAGGAAAAGTAACTCTCAGGAGGCTGTAAGGAGAGTAACTCTCTACCTGGCTGTATGTATGACTGGGGATCATAGGGAAGTGTAAGGGATTTAAAACTCTGGTGTGTGTTTGCCTTCTCCTAGTGGTCAGGAGGGGAATTTCCCACACTTTTTTTTTTAAAGCTTTATTTATAGCCAACATGATAGATAAGATAGAAAATTATATAGCTGTTTCACACCACACAGGGTGTAGCATGGGGTAACACTTCATAAAAAGTATACAGAGAAATAAAGTAAATCACTTGAAACAATGTAGAGCAATATACTTTGCAAAAGGAAAAAAGACAACTGTTCTCAGCATATTCATTGCTTTAAACAATTCTTTTACCAGAATGTTGAAGATTTTATATTTAAACTAAAAATGAAACAAACTTAGCATTTTAGCACTGTTACAGTATAAAATGTATTTATGCAAAACATTTAACTGAAAAGAAAAACAAATTCCCACACTTGTTAACTC